>NC_133622.1:15275250-15375250 GCF_048593235.1 Sminthopsis crassicaudata
AGGTCATCTGAAATGATCTTGCATTATATTTTATATTTCACACCCTTAGTAAATCCCCCTAAATTAACCTTGGCAAGTCTATCCCTAGGAAAGACAATGTGAAAGAGTAAACAAGAAATGAATGGATTAGGATTAGAATTAGAATTAAAATCTGGGCTTTGAAACCAGTTACCTCTGCAGTGATGGGTAGTTCTCTCTGTACTACCTTCTTCATCCCCCATTTAATCAATGCTAAAATTGAAATGATGTTTATGGACTAAGTATTCCATATCCCCTATGGAAATGGGAATGATTGTTTCACCATGTTATTATGAGGAAAATCCTTTTTGCACCCTGAAATGTCAAAATGCCAAAGCACTTTAGTGAGCTTTTGATGCAACAGATGGAGTGCTGATCTTGGAAATTTAAGTCATGCCTCTGGCACTTGCCTAAGTGACATTGCACAAGCAATATAAGCTCCCGGGGTCTCAGTTTACTCATCTGTAAAATAAAGGGATTTAACTAGATAGTTGCTTAGTCCCTTCTGCCTTGAAATCTGTGATCTAAAAATCTCCCTGGATCTATTTCAATTAAGAATTATTAACCACAGAGATTCACCATCTTCTTTATAAACCCAAAAGCTAGTACCAACCCATAATTCTTCTATGAGACGTCCAAAATCCTACAGCACTTGTACTGATTGTACTATACCATCATACGTGTTTTAATATATTCAATTTTTATGATTACAAGTAACATTTTTTCTGTATTACCCAGACACTCTCTGATTAATATCTTTGGGATGGTAAATCGAACCATTTTTGTCTCAATTCATACCTAGTCATTGAACGGGCATGGCTTCAGACAAACTGAGACCTGAGAAAGATCTTGATTTAGAAAAGCCAATGTCACCCACTGCATTCTGAGCCACCATCAATCATTTTTACTCCAGAGGACAAACGAGGCTGATGCCTTTGTACAGCTCTGCCTCCCTCAAATCATTTGATGCACAAGTCAAGACAATGACTTCATGATGTCAATTTTCCTCTTTGAGAATGAAGTATCAACAGCAACATCTTTAATGGGACAATGATTGCCTTGGGATCAGGGTGTTTTGATGACAAAGACATTCCCCGGAGAGTTTGAAGACCAGGTTCAAATTCCCTGATATTTACTACCCTAGCCACATGAGTTCCCCTTGGAATGATCTTCATTTCTTCATTTTCAAATGAAGGTACCAGCCTGGAGTGCATTCAGCATCCTTTCCAAATTTTTATCTTAATAAATTCAATTCAAGAGACATCATTCGATACCTCCTTTGTGAAAGGCATTGGGACAGGAGCTGGAGCCACAAAAACAAAAATGAAACTCTCATGCTGCAACAAGCTTCTTTAAATTATGCGACAAGACATGCCCATAAATAACACTAAGGATAGATGCAGAAATTCCAAGAAGCAGCAAACAATAAGAACTGGAGGAAGCCGGGAAAGGACAGAGTGCTTGAGCTATTCTTGAAAAGAAGTTAGAAAAATTCTTAGAGTTAGTGGGATGGTCAAAAGCACCAACAAACCTTGGGTGGGAGGGACATTCTGGGCAAAAAAAGCCCTAGAGTGCTGTGTGCCACAATAATATATGAAGAGATATAAGATTGGAAAAGATGGTGGGAACCAGACTGAACAGTACTATAGATTCCAAAGTGAGCATTTTGTATTTCATCCTAAATATATATAAAATACCATATAATAGGATATTATAATCCTAAATTATATATATATATATATAATAGCATATTTTATATGATATATATATACATAATAATCCTAAAAGGTGATGGGGTATAATGGAAAGAGCAATGGGGCTGGATTCATGAAAACTGATTGAATCCTGACTTCCCATTCATCAACCAAGTCTTAGTTCCACATCTGTTTAAAAAATAAAAAGAAAGTTGGAACTTCCTTATAGCTCTAATTCACTGAACATTTTGGAACTGGAAAGTGACATGGTTAGATCCTTTTGGCAGGTAAACAGAAGATGAATGGGAGAGGGAAGGGGGCTAGAAGCAAGAAGACCAATTAGCAGGCTAACGTAATAGTCCGGGTGACAACTGATGAGAGCCAGCTCTGGGGTGGCTGGCTGAGTGAGCAGAGAAAGGGGACAGATGTGAGACATGCTGGTGTAAAAGAATAAAAGACTTGGTGACTTGTTTGTTTGGGTGGAGGGGAAGGAAACAAAGGAAACAGAAGTTAATTATGAAGTTGTAAACTTGGGTAACTGAAAGGATGGTGATGTCCTTGGCTGAAGGAGAGAAGTTTGAGAAAGAAAACAGTGGAAAATGTGAGTTCTGTTTTGGGTAGACTAAGTACGAGATGCCTATGGGGCGTTCTAGTTGAAAACGTCCAGTATTCAGTTAGCATATTGCGGTACTAGAGCGCAAGGAAAACATTAATGGTACTCTCCATAATGCCCAATATATACCCAATAAACAGCTGGTGAATTTAAGTAAATTGAGTTCTCAGATTATTCAGCCAACTCTTCAGTGGGAGCAGGATCTGACACATGGCACAGACTTAAGAAATATTAAATAATAATGATTTGGACCATCCACATTTCATTCTGGGCAATTGCAAAGTGTGAATATAAATCAACTTTCTTCTTTGGCCTCTTAGGGACAGAAGGGTATCCCCTCAGCTTTGGCCTTGTAGTCAGAAGCATTCATCATTCTGGCAACTCCCTCCAAACTAGATTTCTACTGGGCTTGCTCCCTCAGCCATCTCTTTCTCAAGTATTCCTGGGATAAGGTTATTATCAGGTAATAGTTGAACTTTCCTTACCTCTCTGCCCCTAATTCACAAAAGCTAGAGTTGACTCTAGGGTTTTTATTCTCCCCTTCAAAGTCTTCTCATTAGTAAAAAAGCTTTCCAGAATCTACAATGCGCACCATCTTTCATGAGGTTAACCCATCAGATCAGCAGGGAACAGACTCAGCATCAAGGAGGAAACAGGTGAGGGTGTCCACGGGGAACTTTTCCAAGAAATATCTGTAACTAGGAAAGGCTGTGTGCTGGCCCAGAGGCCACTTTTAAATTAAAAATGCATCGCATGATTATTTAAGTTCAGTTTGCTTTCATAGGACATAGAAGTAGAAGAAACCTCAGGCAAAAGAAAAGTGATATTCTTGGGATCACCCAATGGGGCCAGTTAGAAAGCTGCTATCTAAACCCAAGCCTTCTGACTCCCAAGCCTTTCCATTATATTACACTTGGATTAGGCCATCTGTTCTTGAACAGGAACAAGTATATTATTTGTGATCGGGAAATGGGAGTAATAAACAAGTAAATAACAATCTCTTTGTTTAGATCAGTTCTCCCAATATGAAAGTAGTGAAATATTAAAAGAGAGAGACAGCAGAAAGAAAGAGAGTATGAGAAAGGGAGGAAGGAAAGAAAGAATTTCATTTTTTAAAAATTTTAAAAGCCAAAGAAAAAATTAAAAATAAAATGTCTATACTCAGTCTGAGTACCATAGGGGGTGATGTAACAATGAACCTCTAGGAGGGACATCTGATGGATAATGTAAGGATCGAGTATTTAAAGTGTGTGAGGTGTTCTAAGCGATTTGGAAGAAAGGGATGGATTTATTTGACATGGCTTAAATGCTGAATTACTCGGCCACAGTGGACCTGAATCTATGACCTCTTGGTGACCCTTTTAATTCAGTGGTACTTTAGGGTATTACTACTCAATTATTAGTATAAATTAAGGAAAAAGTCAAGCTGATATAGAGTAACACAGAAATGAAAATTGTCATCAAGATCTCTACCTGGGTTACAAATGATCACAAGATAACTTGATAGGTGAATTTAAAAATTAAATCAACAAAACAAGAACATCTATAAGGAAATTTGTAGCACGAGCCACTGAATCAACAAAGAAAAGGGATGCCTATTAAAATTCAATATTTATACTGTCCCTGACCTCAAAAACTTGCACCATTAATAGGGAAACAAGGCATAAACAAGATTAATACAATTGGAGTCTTGACTATCCGGACAAGAACATGTAGGACATAAAAATGAGTTGGTCCTTAAAAATTCAACAAGATTCAGTAAGGAAGTTGGCATTGAAATCCAATGTTAAAGCTGCAAAAGGGTATTTTAAACTCTGTAATGATATTTTTCTTTCTCCCATCTGAATTTTTTTCCTTCGTCTTTCTCTCTTTGTTCAATCTCTCACTACTTCCCAATTTCTCCTGATTTTCACCCCTACACCACCATTTATATCTTAGACTTGGAAGTCATGAAAAACCTGGATTCGATCCATCCCTACTGTCAAGATGACTAAGAGCAAGGCATCTCATTTCTCGGAGATTCAGCTTCCTTCTCTGTAAAATAGGGTTAAAAATACCTAAGAGATATGTCAGGGAGTGGGGAAAGAACCATTTTTGGTATTAGTGTGGCTTTGTGACCATTGGGATAATTAAGACCATTAAGTAATAGAGCAAATGTGTATTAAAGAAAAGTTAAGGGGCAGCTGGATAGCCCAGTGGATAGAGAATCAGCCCTGAAGTCAAGAGGGCCTGAGTTCAAACCCAGCTTCAGACACTTAACACTTCTTAGCTGTGTGTCCCTGGGCAAGTCACTTAACTCCAATTACCTCAACTAAAAAGGAAAAGCAAAGTTAAGAGGCACTATATACTAATATAATAATAACAGAATTGTAGGTTCAGTTAGGAAAAAAAAAAAAGCAAAATACTGTCTGCCTTAAAGTTGTTTGTACAGATCAAAGGAGATAACTTATATAAAACATCAACAGTTAATATAATTACACTAAAAATGGATATTGCTTAGCTCTACTAGTTGTTGCAAACTCCTTTTTTGAAAACTACTGATCATCAGAATGATGGCAGCATCTTGCCATCTTTGCACCTGAGAGCCTTGGACTTACAAAATACTTCACATCTAGTTATTGCAACAATCCCATCAGCGTCACTTACAGGTAATATTTAGCCTCACATGTCCAATGACGAGAAGGACATAGGAGAGCAGAATAAAAGGAATATCTGTCATATTTAAAATAGTTTCAAAGGACAGGATGTGGGATACATGACATCAGAATACTGAAGCAGCTGCTATGTGGCAAACTTGGAAAACTTGGATGATATGATGAGGAACAGGTGAAAAGAAAAAAAAAACCCTGAGTTCTGTAAGCAGTATGTAAGAGATCAAAAATACCCACCTGGCACCAGTAGGGTAAAGGTTTCAATGCTGCCTTTGTGATCCAGAGACAAGGCTTAATTTGTCAAAAGGGCACTAACCAGCAACTGAAGAATAGACACAATATATGTGGAAAGTTAACCAAAATGCACATCCACTTAAGTGATCGATGTTTATGATGAAAATTAGGCTTTTAAAACTACCAGTTATGGCTTAATTAACCAAAAGGGCACAAACCAGTAGCTGAAGAATAGACATGATACGAGTGGAAGGCTAATCAAAATGCACATTCACTTCAGTAATCAATAATGTTTATAATAAAAATTATATTCTTAAGACTATTATAGAGCAATTTAAAGGGGAAATTGTTCAAACTCCATAATTAACATGTGCATTTCTGAGAGAAAACACAGCCAACAATACATACATATTTAGATTTCCTATGCAATGAATATCCAAATAATATATACCTAAGACGATCAGGTAACCTTGAAACAGTCACACAATGAGGTGGTTCACTTTCTTTTGGGGGATTAGATAGTTTGAGGGATTGCTAGTTCACTTTCCATTGATGCTTTAATTCAACAAATGTTTAGTATTATCCTAAATTTAGTTATATATACTTAGGATATAGAGTAGAGAGAGAGAGAGAGAGAGAGGAGAGAGAGAGAGAGAGAGAGAGAGAAGAGAGAGAGAGAGGGAGGAGAGGAGAGAGAGAGAGAGGAGAGAGAGAGAGAGAGAGAGAGAGAGAGAGAGAGAGAGAGAGAGAGAGAGAGAGGAGAGAGAGAGAGAGAGGAGGAGGGAGGGAGGGAGGGAGGGAGGGAGGGAGGGATAGATAGATAGATAGATAGATAGATAGATAGATAGATAGATAGATAGATAGATAGATAGATAGATAGATAGATAGATAGATAATCCTATAACAAGGCATTGTTAGGCCAAAATATAATAAATAATAATTATTATCATCAACATCTTCATCACATAATTCCAAGGAGTTTAGTTCATGTGATTCATGTGATACTGGGGAAGAACAACATGTACACAGATAAATAAAAAATAAGGTGTTGAGTGAAGAAGGAAACAGAAAGCAGACAAAAACTTTAAGAAAATCTGAGTGAGCATTAGCAACTGAGAAGATCCAAAAAAAGCAAGGTAAGGCAGAAATCAGACACCAGGTGCAATGTTTCCAAAATCTTTATGCCTGAAAAGTATGATTCTACCAATTTGAATTTAAACCTTATTTCTGCTCTGCTTATTGTACTTATATATGACATATCATTAAGACTGGTGATGGTCTTAGCATAGAATCAAAGAAATGGAGTGATTTATACCCACAGCTGTAAATACTCTACCCAGTTAGACTTATCTTGAAACATTATATATAATATGGAAAAGATTCCCAATGACCCACCCTTTCTTTTTAGCCATAGCATTGACATGGTCACAGATAATAACATTTTCAAGAGAATAACCTTTGAACATGAAAGCCAACTATATATACATAAAAGCAGGCTCCCAGTCATTCCCAAATAGTAACTTGGCTCTGAAATGGGAAATTGATGCCTGGATGTAGTAATCAGCCAAGCCAAAGTACCACCTACAAAGGACAAAAGATGAGATTAGAATAATTTGGGAATCATCTGTTGCATGTGTGGAAACATCAAAAGAGAGAAGGAAGAATAAATAGCTCCGTATTTACAGAGAATAGAAGAACTCTAAAAATGATCTATATATAGTACTGACAAAAAAATTTCAAAAGATAAATAATGCAAACCTTTGACTATGCTTTTGCCTTTTGTAGCAAATCTTAAATGTTTAAAATACAGCCTTAAAAAGACCAGCAAAGTCAGGTCTTGGCTCTTCCTTTGACTGAAAGCAGTAGTATCACCTTGACATTCTCCCTCTAGTAGAATTGTAACAAGCTAGAAGAGCTATTCATTAGATGTTAGAAATATTAAAAAATATATCCCCCCAAAAAGGACCTGAGAGATCATGATACCCTACTTGAGGAAAACTAAAAGAAGGCATTAATAAGATTAATATAAACTAACTACATGTGTAAATAAAGATTTAGCTATCTTTGACTTGAGGAAAAGCCCTGCAGTTTGAGTGATAAGATCAAAATTTGTTCCTGCCACATCAAATTCATGTGACACTGGGAAAAGCATTTTAGCATCTTCAGCTCCCATTTTCCCTTCTGTAAAATGAAGGAGTTGAATTTGATGATCACTAAGGTTCCTTCTAAATCTATTCTTTTCCCATTCTGGGATTTTCTGTGTTTGATCCTACCTCTTGTCAGCTACTTTTTTTTTATAAGTTGTATAAATACATTTGTTAAACTCACATCACATATAAGCCTGTGCTAAGCACTGGAACAACAGATGCAAAAAAAAAAAGAAAAAAGAAAAGAAAAGAACCAAAATAAAAACTAAGAACCGCCCCCTTTCTGTTTCTCTCTTCCATTTTTTCCTTTCTTCCTCCCTCCTTCTCTGTCTCTCTCTCTCTGTCTCTCTGTCTCTCTGTCTCTGTCTCTCTCTCTCTCTCTCTCTCTCTCTCTCTCTCTCTCTCTCTCTCTCTCTCTCTCTCTCTCTCTCTCTCTCTTTCTGCCTCTGTTTCTCAGTCTCTCTGTGTGTGCGTCTCTCTCTCTCTTTCATCCCTAATGTTCTTTTCTCTTTCTTCCTCCCTCTGTTTCTATCTCTGTCTCTTTCTGTGCCTCTGTCACTGTGTGTGTTTCTTTCTTTGTCCTTGGTGTGTCTCTCTGTGTATCTCTCTTTCTGTTTCTATTTCTCTCCGTCTCTCATAATTTAAAATATATATTTTAAAAACTAGATAAAAATGTTCAATGGAACCTGAAATCAATCGATGAGCAATACCAAAAAAAGAAACAAATGGAAATTTATCTCTTCACCCTTGGTCTACCAATCCCAAAATGGAACATACTTGAAAGACAACACATTTTAGCAAGCACACTTTTAGAACAAAAAGGACATTGTAATTAGTGCCCAACGATTGAGATTAAACTGAAAATACCACATATCGCACACATGCCCCCACAGACATCTCAGAATGTATACACAAACACAAATAAGTCCAAAGTGGTAATTCCACTTAGATAACACATATTCCGAAAATTACAGGTTTGAGGTGCTGGAAATTTGAAGAGTGCACAACATCAATGAGTCAGAAAACGGTGGTAGATTTTCTTCCTTTTTAATGTAAAGATGGAGATCATCAACAGTCATTTGCTGAAAGGAAAATCACTCGTTCTTAAACAAGACACAAATTAAAACTGATGTTGCTCCTGCGTTTGTTTGAGTAATGACACAATCAGGCATTACTTTAAATCAAATCCTGCCACTGCAATCAATTTTTTCCTAAATTTATCAAGCATTGTTAAGTCTGATTTATACATGATTTTTATGTAATCCTAATAAAAATTCTTCCAATGAAATATATTTTCTTTCTTTAAAAAATAGGGTACCTGAGTTTTTTCTAAAAATACAGGAAAACAAAAGATGAAATAAAAACTTGAAACTAAAGTTCACTGACAATGTGAAATTTAACTCAAAGAAAATAACATGTTATTATTCATTTTGGTCACGTCCAATCCTTCATTACTCCTTTGGGGGTTTTCTTGGCAAAGGTACTGGAGTAGTTTGCCATTTCCTTCTCTAGCTGATTTTACAGATGAGGAAATTGAGACAAATAAGATTGTGACTTATCCAGGGTCACACAGCTAATAAGTGTTTGAAGTCAAATTTGACCTTACGAAGATGAGACTTCATGGCTATAGTTTTCTATCCACAATAAATCCAAAAGGAAGGAAATTTCAATGATTGTGACTTTCTCTGGTGAGAAAAGATAAAATTAAAATAATTGTCTCTATGCTTCAAGGAAAATAAGGTTTTATGCTCTCATACTCATCTTTCTATAGTATATTATTATTATTATTTATTAAAGGAAGCTTACCATAATAACTAGAAAGCTAGTATCAAAGTCCCAAAGACTTAACTTCGAATTTGATGTGTATTGGCTGTGTGATTTTGAGCAAATCATTTAACTGCTAGATGATGTAGGTAACTATTCAAGATTATAAATTGCATTAAATATGCTGATCCACATTGGTAGATGGAGTTTGTCTGTCTGGAAGTTCTCCATAAGAATGGAATTATAAATCTCCTCCCTACCATATTTCCCCTAAACCTTCAAATTATAAGCATTTTGGGTAGAAAGGATGGAGATCTGTCTTGAGTTATCCAGCCACATGAAGTATGAAATAGTGTTGAAAGATAACACATTGTAGCAAGCACACTTTTAGAACAAAAAGGACATTTTAATTAGTGTCCGACTATTGAGATTAAACTGAAAATAGCTTCTCAGTTGTCCTAATGGCTTTAGAACAACAAACATGCAAAATTTACAATTTCACTCAATGGATAAGAATGTATTCACCAGTCATATTCACCAGTCCACACTAGACTTTTAGATTTTATCTGGTTCATCTGCAGCAAGCTAGATGATGTTAAAATTGGACAAGATCTAAACATCCAAAGGAACTATCAGAAGCCTGAGAATATGCCTGAGCAGCTAGAACAAAGTTCTGGGGGATTTACAATCGGGATTGCTAAACACAAATGAAACCAAAGTATGTGCTCTAGATGGTACAGAAAAGGAAGATGATAAATTCTTACTTTCTTGAATCAAATAATGAAAGAGAATATTATTCTTAATTACTTTAAGACATTTTCAATGTAGCATAATAACTTTCTTATAAAAGTTTGTCATATAGAAAGGGTTCCTTCCAAGTCCTCATTGGGAAATAATAGGGAATATTACTTCTTCTTGTGGTGGTATGGATTAATTGGAGAAAGATGGAGAAATAAGAACCTGGGGTCCTGACCTTGACCTTGCCAGTAAAGAGCTATGTGGACTTCAATCAGTTATTTCAATTTCTATGAACCTTCATAAGGGTGAGGAAATCTTTTTTTTAAAAAGGAAGATAATAATACTAACCAAAAAGTTATTATGAAACCAAATGGTGTGATACAAATGAAAGCATTTGGAAAACTGACTCGATATCCAGTCTACATGGGGAACAAAATGTTGCAGTTCAACATTGAGAAAGGACTAGGTTATAATTTTTAAAGTATCTTTTATTTTCTGCTTACTCTACTTCCTAGTTTCAGCTGAGGAAATTTTTAAACATTGCAAAATCAGGGATTTCAACAGTAGGAGATCCAGTTAATCAACGCAGGAATATTTTTTTTCCAGAGGAAATTGATTCTTCGTCCATGAAAATGTCCTTCCAGCAACAGAGAACACATTGCGTCACTGAATGACCACAGAGCCAGTGTTCAGTGTTCGCCGGGCTCCTTCTGGACCACGCTGACTTCAAGTCACGAGAGCTGACGTCTCAAAGCATTCCCACATCAGCAGAATTCTCTGACTCATTTAAAGCCCCAGAACTCAGACTTGAAATCCAAGCACAAATTTTTCAAACTTTTAAAAATTAAGTGTGTTTCATCTAAGTGCTCTCAGGGAAGTTCTTAAGTAGACAGTTAAATCAAGAAAAACAGAAAGATGAATTTCAACCTAGAGAGTGCCTGATATTATTCTAGGCAAGGTTAAATCAGGAGAATTAAAGAGATGAACTTCAACCTAGATAATGTTGAGCATTATTCAAGCTTCCTTTGCCAGTACTGATTTTCACTAATATAGATTCATTTGGTCATTAATAAAGAAAACCTTTACCTTGTCCCCCCTTTTTTTTCCCTAACACCACTATCTTTACCCAGATACATAATACCTCCTATCTGAACTCCGATTATAAATGCCTAACTAATCTCCCCCACCAACAGACTAATCTTGTTTATACAAAAGTTTGATCATATCTGTCCTCTGCTTTAAGCCTTCAGATGGCTAATTACTGAACTCATAATCTAACATTCAAGGCCTTCACCCACTGGGAGAGAGGGCTGTAAAGTGAGGGAAATCAGATTTTTTTATACCCTTATACAATGCATCATAAAATATATTAAAGTACCTTAAAGAGATAGATGAATTGATTTGAATCCTTTGCATTGCCATTCAGTACCTCTGGATCATGCAAGCAATTCTTTTTTAAAAAATTGGGTCTCAGTTTTCTCATATATAAATTGGGTGAGTTGAATTAAATAATTTCTAAGCTCTAAATCTAAGATTCTATGACCAGCAGATGCATGGCTTCTGTCACTATACCTCCTTTAGTTTCCAAATTATGAATCCCCCTAAGTTTATGGAATTCTCTTAAGCCTATAAATACTTAGAGAGGGAAGATTCCACTCCCATCTATCCTTACTTCCCAGGAAATGTACACTGACTTCTTAAGAGATTTCAGAGTTGTAAAGAAACATGGGAGAACGTGGGGAAGAGCTATAGTAACAAATGAATAGGTTAAGAATTCAAAATTCTTACCTGCATCTCATCTGCATCAATAAATAACATTTAATTGTCTATAACATTTATTTATCTATAAAAGGAGGATAATAATAGCATCGTACCACTAAGGGTTGCTGCAAGGATAGAACTGATATCATTTGTAAAGTATTTTGTAGGCCTTGAAGTTCTAGAGAAATTCTGTTATAATAATATCATTATTACTCCTGATATAACTATTACTACTATTATCTCAGTTCTAATTTCATGGCTAGCTGACCAGGACTCCATTCATTTTTATCATTATTATTGTTGTTGGCTTTGTGTATTATTATTATTATCATTATTATTATGTCATCACCTCATTTTTAGCTGGCTAAGATTTCATTCATTTTTGCTATTGTTGTTATTCTAATCATCAACTTGCTTCTGGTTCCATGGCCACAGAAGTAGCTAGTTGACCAATATTCCATTTTTATTATTGTTGTTGTTGTTGTTTTTATTATTATTATCATCATCACCTCAGTTCTAGCTCTATGGTTAGGGAATTAGCTCTCTGGGGAAGGCTCCACTCATTGTTCTTGGTGGTGTTACTATTACTGTCATCATCATCATCATCATCATCATCATCATCATCATCATCATCATCATCTTCATCATCATCATCATCATTACCTTGGCTCCCGTTCCACAACCATAGAATAAGTTGGCTTGACCAGGATAACATTTCTCCTCAAGTCAGGGAAATCCCCTTAGAGTCCTCCATTTATCTAGGGACTCAAAGGAAGATTGGTTTAAAAGCTAGAAGGACTCTCCAAGTTCTTCTTGTCCTATCCTTTCATTTTGCAATTTAGAAAGTTGAGGCACAGAGATAAGTTGACTTATCTCTGGAGCTGGCCCCCTACTCCTCTAGCTTTTGGGGGTTGTATAGAAGCACAAACTCCTTCTCTCTTTGCTACATCTCTAAGTCTAGGTCCATCCCCAGAAGATGCTACAGAAAAGGAGAACCTGCAGCCAGGTCTCAACTGTTCTCTCCTACACCAAGTGAATCCTAGATCTCCCAATCTGCCAACAGAGAACATAAGAATAGGGATCCACATATAGCCCAGACTGTCCACAATACCACTTGGCATTATCCTCTGGGTCTGGGCCTGATTCCCTAGTAAGTCCACTCTTCCATCCATCCCCCATTGGCTAAATAGGGAAGACAAGCTTCAGCCAATAACAGATGAACACCTGCTCCTGGTCCTCAACTAAAGCGTCCAATCGCTTCTCCATCTCCACCTCGGGATCACAAATCACAGCCTAATTCAAGGCCCTTGGAGGGTAGAATCTGATGATAACAAGGCTTTATAACACCTGAAGTTATGATATACATTATATAATTATATATTATTAATTATATATTGTGGCGAATGCATTAGCACCCTGGATACCTTAGAATCATCCAGAGTCAGGATAAGCAGAAGTCTTTATTCTTGGTCTTTAGCAGTAGAAGTGAAAAGAGTGGACATATAGGATCTCTGCGACCTCACCACCTTGTCTCTTGGCCGAAGTAACCCTGGCTAATCTCCCTGCACCTCCTACTACCTCCCACAATTCTCTGTATGCACCAAATGATTGGGCCAGCACAGGATAGTGGGAATGGCCATTTTCCAAGCATATTCTTATAGAGTATTGTCCAAGTGGTCATTAGCCTCAAGTGCTCAGTTGTCCCACCTCAGTGCATTGACTCAAGAGTTTCAGCCCCTTATAATATATTATATATTATAGTAGTCAAAGCTACTCTCCCTCATGATTGCCCCCTGATAATCAGGTAATTCTAATGCACCATAATCATAGGATCTAGATTGTCAGTTGATGGTCAGGTAATAGGAACAGTCAATAAAGAAAGGCTTCAAGGGGGAATGAGCTGAACCTTAAATAGAAGCCTTTTGCAAGCTGAGCATGAATATGGGGTACACAGCCAGCATGGCTTTTATAAGGAGATCCATAGTGGGGAGCATCCAATCGTTTATTTTGGTTACAATATGGAGTATATAAAGTGACCCATTAAGAGGGATAAGTGGATGGCAGAATGTGAAGACTTAAATACCAGGGAAAAGGAGTTTGAATTTTATCCTAAAGGCAAAAGGAAACCAAGGAAAGGGTTTGAACTCAGAGATAACATAGTCAGAGCTGTATCTTAGCAAGATTACTTTGGCAGCAATGAAAAGGATAGATTGAAGAGAAGAGAGACTGGAAGGTCACAAGTTATTTTGTAGATTACTAGACAGTCCAGGCAAGAGGGGATGAGCGGCAGAAATAATGTGGTGACTGTCTGAATGCAGAAAAGGAGATAAATGTGAATGATGTGGGAAAGATAGAATCTTCTCACGGTAGGTATTTAACAAATTCTGCTGAATTATTAGTTATTAAGAAGGAAGGCAGCAAGTGCCTTGATCACATTCTTGTAAAGGAAATATAAAAAAGAAATGGAAGGGCACATAGTAATTGTGAACTAATTTTGAGAGGCAGCTAGGTAGAGGAAGAAGCTGGAAGTCAGAAAGAAATGACTTTAAATCTAACTTCAGATAACTTATTAGCTAGATAACTTTGGGCAAGTCAAAGAATTACAGTCCGCTTGAGTTTTCTTATCTGCAATGAAGGTAATAATAGCATCTCCTTCCTGGATTGATATAAGGATAATATTTATAACATTATACAAATATATTTAATAAATATAAATTTTATATAAATGCATAAAAATATTTATAAGATGCTTTGCAAACTTTAAGCATTATGTAAAGGCTAACTATACTTATTATTCTTTGTATTATTGTTGTGGTTGTTATTACTATGTGAATTTCATTTCCCAAGCTACCCAAGAAAACAAGAGGACCATCACCCAATGTAAAGGCATTTCCATCCTTTTAGTCAGATGGTATCATGACATCAGTGTTGTCTTGCTATAAATGTGAAGTCACGAGACCCCATCAAGGTCCTGGAATATGGAAGAACTGTATCACATCACTGTTTCTTTCTCTTTACCAGATTACAAAGTTACAGAACTAGATGGAGTAAAATGAAAAATATATTTCCACATTAAAAAAAAGTATTGAGTCAATTTGTTGGGAACAGAAAGATCACTCTTATTGTATAAGTCTGTACTAATCTTTCTACCAACTTCAGCATCAACCAAAGAAGCTTAGATCAAAAATTGCCCAGCAAGAAGCTCAGATCCTTTTCCGACAAAGAGCTGGAGGCGTATCACCTTGAAATAAGCATTCCAAATTTACCTGTCCTCATACATTTTTCCAGCCCATCCTTAACCCTCTCCAAGATCACCTATAGTCAAATGAAATAGATTGCCTTTTCTATTTTCCTTGACCAAATGGTAACCCGCCTTGGGTGAGTAAGTGAATGCTTATTTCCGAGGCAATTATAAAAGGTCCTGGGAGACCAAATCCCTACATCCCCAAGCTGGAAACTGTTCAGTGATATCAAACTCCTGAAATGATGATGTGGGCCTATGCTATTCTTCCCTTGTCGATCTGACCTCCAGGGCAAAGAGACACTAGCGGCGGCTAACTACAACTTTGTTTTATGCTTCGGTCCCGCACCTAGTGAACCACATGGTAGCCTTGAATGCCCAGGGCCTTCAACCGACCAGAGTATATATGAATATTTCAATCTGACCTCATGCCCTGCTGTGTGTTAATGCTTACATAACTCCAGTCTACTTAAGACGAAAAACTACTGATGGATAGATGTACAGAAAGGCTTTCCATGACATTATGGCCTCTCTCTTGATAACTCGCAGCAGAAAAATGATCCCATTTCTGTCAGACAACACAATAAAATATAGATGCTAACTAGACAAGAGTGTGTATTAGTGTATGCATTTGTGTGTGTGTGTGTGTGTGTGGACGTGTGTCAGAGGAAGGGGGAGGAGAGGAGATGAGAGAAAGACTGCTCTGCAAAAGAAAATGCTTAATTGATTATCTGGCATGAAATTCTGGTTCAGGTAATTTAGGAAATTGAAATTATATGTTTGTACAGAGATAATCTATGCTTCAAAATATCTGGCATGGTAGGGGAAACACTGATGAAGAGTTTAAAAATGTGTTTCTTGTAAGCTTAATACAGGGGTAATTCAGAATTATAGAGCTGGAGAGTTATGTGACTAAACATAAAAAGTACCAGCTCACTGAGCACTGGAGCTAGCAAGAAAACACACATAAAAATTCTGATAAGAACTGAATGTGAAGCAAAAGCACAATTTACTTACAATCTGGAATATCAGCAGGATTTTAGTTGGTTGTTTGTGGGTTGCTGGGGTATATGGTACATTACAGTAGAGCATCAGCACTAACTCTACATGGCAGCTCCTCAGAATACCATCTGCTTCCCCGGTAACTGTTAATATAGTTGTAATTATCTACTTCTAAGCACTTTATTGGGAATATCATTTGCAAATTAATCAACTACAGACCGGTAAAACAAATGACATGCTTCCCTGAAAACAACAGCATTATTTCAAATTATTTTCCTAAGGATTGAGAAAGGCTGGGGGTTCAGTGGGGAGGGGGTGGAAAGAGGAGATGAAATTGGAGATTTTTTTAATATGCTATACATATATTTTTTTTAAGTTAGGAGGAAAATTGACAGCAAAAGATTTCTGTATGTTTTTTTTTTAATGTTTTGAGTTTTAGCAAAGAGTAAAAAGGAGGGTGATAATCTCATGTGTTTCTCATTCTTTCCCATGCTTGTTTGCTAATTCTAACAGTGCCTTTTCCTTCCTGTCATGCGTTACCTTCCAGAGGTTGTCAAAAAGACAAATATACAACAATATCTTACTTTTATTTGGCATGTCCATTATATGTCATATCATTTGAGCTTCTCAATGACTGTGGAAGTCGGGCAAGACAAGGATTAAGATCTGCAGTTGACGGATAAATAAAATGAGAATCACAGAGGTTAAATGATGCACCCAAGATCACACAACTGCCTCGGGATGAAGTCGTGATTGGACCTTTGGCTTCCTGACTGCTGGATTGCCATCCTTTCATCTCCCTTACATTACCTTTCACATCATCCTTATATTATATTCATCACCAATGTTTTATCTCTAAAGCATGAGAAGTTTCTGTTTGAGTATCATAAAATGATAGATTTAGGGCTGAAAGGTATCTTAGAATACATGTAGTCAATACCCCAGAATCTAATGGCAAGGAAGCCAAGATCCAGAAAGGGAAGAGACAGAAAGAAAGAAAGAAAGAAAGAAAGAAAGAAAGAAAGAAAGAAAGAAAGAAAGAAAGAAAGAAAGAAAGAAAGAAAGAAAGAAAGAAAGAAAGAAAGAAGATGAAAGAAAAGAAAGAAAGAAAAGAAGAAGAAGAAAGAAAGAAAGAAAGAAAGAAAGAAAGAAAGAAAGAAAGAAAGAAAGAAAAGAAAGAAAGAAAAGAAAGAAAGAAAGAAAGAAAGAAAGAAAGAGAGAGAGAGAGAGAGGAGAGAGAGAGGAGAAGGAGAGAGAGAGGAGAGAGAGAGAGAGTGAGAGAGAGAGAGAATGAATGCATATGAGGACTATCTTCTTCCAAAAAAAGATAAGCTCTTAGAGCTGGAAAGGGAAGCTTTTATTAGAAACAAAGCAAACAAACAAACAAAAAAAAACCACTTTCCTAAAAGGCAGAATTGTACCTGGGAGTCAAAAGTTCTACCTTTTAGGTCACAATGCAACAAGTCAAGAATATTATTGTCTGTCTCGGGAACATGAAGGCATGGCCATGAACCATAGGTTGGGTTCGTGGTATCAGGGCACTAAGTCTCATAGTTTCAACACAGTGGATTGTCAGGAAAATTCCCCTCATCTGTGTTATATTTAGCAGCAAGTGACTGCTGTATTAAGAACAAGACTGAGATGTAAAAGGACCAGAGAGACCTATCTTTATTCTCATCCTGAGAAACCAAGCCTCCGAGGCACAACAAAAGTCCACAGAGAAAAACCAGTCAGCTTTCCCAGGAAATGTCAATACTATAAATAAGCATAACATAACAAACAAGGAACTATGAATAAGAACGAAAACAAAGAATGTCATTAAATAAATGTATGATTGAAAAAGAAGATGAACTGCTCATGTGGTGAAAGACAACCAATGAACAGTACGGATGTGCCACTGATAGCCACAAGATGTCAGGAAAACGGAAGATCCCCAGATCACTTGGAAGATACTCTGTGGTGAAGAGGAACAAAAGTCACCAAGGATAGTCGGGGATGAAATGATTTTCCTCTGCATCGCTGAAAGGAATGGTGAACTCAAGATCAAGAATCCATTTGAGTGTTAGCAAGCAAATGTCTCCACCTTTCTTCGATGGTTCTCCCAGTCTACTGCTTCCCATCTAACATGGGTATCCAGGAAAACTAGGTTTTGAGTGTGAATGTATTTTAGCTTTAAAAAGTAAGATTAATTTCACTCATGAGAGTAAGGATTGCTGGTCTTGATAAATCATTTTTGAAAACAAGCAAAACTTAAAGCTCTTCAAAAAAAAAAAAAGCTGCTACAGAACAAACAACAGAAATTTGCTGGGATGTACAAAAACTGCCTGTGATGGTGCTTTGGCTTAAAAGAAGTTCATAAGACCCATGAATGACAGTCTGCCACTTATCTAGATATGTCTGTTCCACCTACCCATCATCCCTGCTCAGCCCTTTCTGGAACCATCCTTTTCTAAAACCTTTTAGACTGGAAAGTTCTAGCATAATCAATCTGATACACCTGAGTGAGAACCTGTCCCTCCCCTAGAAAAGTGAGACCAGGTAACATCTCCCCCACAGTGTCAAATCAAGCAAGTCCTGAGAGTGGGCGTGCTGTACAAACACTCTAGACCTCCTCCTTTTCCCAACAGGGCCTAACGATCATCATATCCAGGGCCCAAGGCACTCATTCAGCAATGGAGATTCACTTGTATCTTTCTGCCTCCAGTGAAAAACACTCAAATATATCCTTGGTCATGATGGGCTCTTCCTTTGCTGATTCACTCCCACACATCACCCCTGATATTGGAAGTTATACCTAAGGCTTTACTTTCTGTAAATTAAAGTGGGCCTATGACAAAGACCTATTCCTTCCAGCATTACTGATCTGTCTCTTTTTCACTTATTTTTATTCTTTTCCAGCTACATGTAAAGAAAATTTTAAGGTTTTTTTTTTTTTTTTAACATTTTTATTTCGGAATTCTCTCCCTCCTTTTCATCCTTGAGAAGATGAGCAATTTTATGTACATTATACAAGTTCAATCATATGAAACATTTCCATATTAGCCATGTTATAAAAGAAAATGAGGGCCAAAAAATAAATAAATGATAAAATAAGTGCACTTCAATCTGAATTCAGGCTTCATTGGTTCTTTCTCTGGATGAAGATAGCATTTTTCATCATATGTCCTTCAGAATTTTTTTTGTAGCATTGTATTGCTGAGAATACCCAAGTCATTCATAGTTGATCATCATACAATATTGCTGTTATTATGTACAATGTTCTCTTGGTTGTTCTCATTTCACTTTGCATCAGTTCATATAAATCTTCCCGGGTTTTTCTGAAAGCATCCTGCTCATCATTTCCCATATCACAATAGTATTTCATACCAAAACATCTACCTCTTTTTTTGAAAGTCTGTTAAGTTCCAAAGGACCTGAAAGGGACTGGGGCACTTTTGAACACTGAATCAAACTAACAACATGACAATAAGCTAGGCTTAATAAATAAAGCAACATAATGTTCTCTAACCCTTGCTCAACCTGACCAAAAATCCAAATTATTCCCCCTCCCATTATCTCTTCCTGACCTCAGAGGGCTCTAATTTCTAACTCTCTTTAGGTCTTTATAAAATTGTTTCACACCTACCTAATAGTTACATCCCCTCCTCACTTGTCTCCTCTAAGGTTCATGGGCTCATGTACCATTCCTACTTAAAAGGAATAGATTTATCTTAGAATGAAAATACCTGACTTTTTCAGCATCCATCAGTCAGTTAAAATCCACCTCTAAATATCAGGCAAATAATAAAGAAATGAAGGCATCTCTGCCTTCAGAGAATTTATATTTAAATAATAAAGGCAATAAATAATGTGTATAAATATATATATATATAATGACTATAAAGAGATACCAAGGAGGGCCCAGTGAAGACAAAAGCCTATTTATATACTCAAAATATTTGCAGAGGTATTTTTTTTGGTTGTAGCAAAAAATTGGAAACAAAATAAATGATCATAGTTTATAGAATGGCTAAATAAATTGTGGTTATGAATGTAATGGAATAAATGTACCACTGTAAGAAATGACAAATGTGATGAATACAGAGAAGCAGAGCTAAATATATATACATACACACAATGACCACAATCATGTAAATGGAAAGAAGCACAAAAAAAAAATCAAAAGAGAATGTTGCAAAATGATAAAATATAAGCATGGTTCCAAAGAAGAGTCATGGGAAGACACTTCGATCAAACCCCTTTGCAAACAAAGGCAGACTACAAGTGTTGGGCATCATGTGTATTTTCAGGCTTTTCTAACACACTGATTATTCTGGTTTTTCCCTTCTTTTTGGCCTTGAAAAAATGCTGTTTTATTAAATAGAATAGCTCTCAGAGAGAGAAAGTAAAGAATGTCAGGGGAAACCATGATGAAGCAAAGGAAAAATCAATTTTAAAAAATCAAAAAAAAAATTAAAGAGAAGATATGCAAATAAATCCAGTCATTAAACTTAAGGTAATTTGGGTGGAGATGTTATCTTCTAACACTAGAAACTGAAGGGATCAAAAAAAGGCTTCATGGAGAACTGTTTCTTGAAGACAAAGGGGAGTCTGAGGTCAATATGAAGATAGGTATGTAAGATGGCCAGTGAAAAGACTACAGAGATAGGAAATGGAGGGGTTGTTTGTGAGGGGCAGAGAGAAGGTTACTGTGTAGATTAAGAGTGGGGGTTCAGGAAAAGGATAAAGTACAATGAGGCTGGAAAGGTGATTTATACCTTTTTCCCTTTCAAAGAAAAATCAAAGGCAAGAAAAAATGTAGTTGGCTTCTTAATCCCTTACACAGCCAATATTCAGCAATTTTCCTAGTCCTTGGCCTACTATAATTGGGATAGATTTCCACTTAAGGCATTGTGAAACGTTCCCTCTTACTGCTGGGATATACCTGTGAGTTTCTTTGGACCGGGTACAATCTTTTACCTTCCTTTGTATTGCCATCACTGGGCACAGTGCCTGGCATATTGTTGCTACTTTCACATTTATTAATTGACTGAGTGACTGAGAGGAACCTAGCTTTATACATTTTCATAGTCCACATGGCACCTGGAAGAGGACAGCTGAGTGTTCCATAAATATTTGTTGAATGAATGAATTGTCCCTTTCTTAATTTATCCCATTACTCTTGGATGGCCCTCCTTAGACTGTCCTTAATGGGCATTCCATTTATACCTTGAAGATGTTGGTCGATGATTAACACATCCCTCATTAGTCTTCACTTGGCCCTCTAAAGCACACTTAGTTCTTTTCATCTGTCCTTGAAAACTAATTCCTGTGCTCTCTTGATTTGCTCTAAATGCACTTCCTTCCCTTCTCTGGGCCGCATTTCCATGTCGCTTTTTCTGAATCACAGTATTGGAGTCCGGAAGGGACCTTAACCATCATTTTCTATCCAGACATTACCCTTATACAGAAAGTAAAGTTAAAGACATCAGAGTTAGGTGAGATTCCCAAAGTGATAACCAGTGGGTAAGAGAAGCGGGATTTAACCCCAAGCCTTCTGACTCCATGAAAAACACCCTGCCTTCCCATGCTACCTCTTTTTCATTAGAAGGTATTGCCCACATTCTAAGAAAAGAATCTCCAAATCATAAATGCTCCATCCCAGAGCCTTACATCAGGAAGTCTCTTCTCACTGTCTTCATCCCTCTGAACAATTGCTTGACTATTCTAATTTCAAAACAGAGGTGTTTTTTTGTTTTGTTTGGTTTTTTTTTTGTTTGTTTGTTTTTTGAGGCTGGGGTTAAATGACTTGCCCAGGGTCACACAGCCAGGAAGTGTTAAGTGTCTGAAATCAGATTTGAACTCAAATCCTCCTGAATTCAAGGCTGATGCTCTATCCACTGCACCACCTAGCTGCCCCCAGAGTTGTTCCTATGACATCCAAAATGGCTGAGTCCCAGCATCCCTTTGTAATGTGTCAGGATTGTTTTATATCTTCACTATGCACCTTGGACACCATGAAAGCTTTTTTTTATTTTCCAAAAGAGATCCACTATTTCACTATTCCCCAGGAACTCAAGTGTCTTCTCTGCCTCATGGAGGCAGCTCAATTGCCACTTTCTGCATAAAGTGTCTCACTCTCACCCTATTTGCTATTTAGCTACTTTGTGTTTAGCATCTTTGTATCTATGCTGTATAGACTTCTATATGTATCTACTATCTCCTTTATAATGGAAGCTCTTTGCAAGTAGGAATAGGTGTGTTCTTTCCCCTTATATCCCTAAGTGGCTCCCAAGTACCTGCTAATTGATTTGAGTAATTGAGTAATTTCCAACACCTCCAAAAAAAAAGTATTCAAAGCCTACTATGTAAGAACCATTGGGCAAGTTAAGAAGGATTCTACCAGAAATATAACAAAGACTGATATTCAGAAACTTAGAACTGAATTGAGATAGACATGGAAACAAACAATAAAGTAGAAAACTATAAGAGAAAAGCAGACAAAGTGCTATGAGGAAGCTAAGGAGGAAAAGATCAGAAGAATCAGAGATGGCAGTATACTTCCAGATGTAGGAAGAGGATTCCAGAGATAAAGTTGGAGTCAAGTTCATTTCTAGTATAGGATGATGTGTACAAAGCACTAAAGGCAAGAGAAAGCAAAACAAGGAAGTGTGGTTGGGGGGGTGAGGTTAAACTAATTCAATTTTGCTAGAACACAGATTGTGAAAAATTATTGTACTGCAAGGCTTTAGCATGGCCTCCCAAGGTCTGCTGGAATCACAAGTCTATATATTGTTTGGTAGACATCCTAGGGGATTAGGAAGTCTCAGTCTCCTCACTCCTCTGAACAATTGCTTGACTATTCTGTCCAATTTCAAAATAGAGTTGTTTCGATGACATCTAAAATGTTGGGGAACAACAATTAGAGATCCTAGTAGGCAGCTCCCTCTTGACAATCCTGCCTCAAGATCTCCCAAATGAGTAAAATCTGTGAACTTAATCAAGATTTGATTCCCTTTCTCTTCATATCATAAAAGACTTCCATTCCATAGCTCTCCATTAAACAACCCAAGAGATCCCACTGGGTAGATCCCATTGGACACCTGTCTCTGAGAAACCCACAGAACAATTACATCAGGTCCTATATAAAACCTCACCGAGCTCAACTGGGTCTACTATCCCAACAGGGCTTCAGTAATTACTCGAAACCTGGTTATAGCAAGAATGATGAGAAACTATCTAAGATACACTGTCCACACAGAAGATTCCAATATGCAATTAGGATAATGATTCTGTAGCACTGCCATAAGCCACTAGACTGCTATTAGTTTAGTCATGCAGATACTATAAATAGCCCAAGTGAGGTCTTGCTCCACAACTGGATATACTTTACATTATTTAACTTGTATTTCTTGAAATATCAGAAACCGAACCAATATAAATAGCTTATTTCCAAAGCACGCCTGCTTTGCTCAAACTAGCTTTTGCTCAAAGTAGGATTCTGGGGCTCAAACTAAGATGGAAAATTAAGTCCCAACTCCCCCCAACTTCAGAGAAGCCTAATAATCTGTTCCCCTTTTCTCCTCTCCCTGATACTACATAAAAATTTCAGGTTCCATTTCAGGCCTCAAAGCTTAAAGTACCTTACAGATTACCAAGTCAAATCTATTTATTTCACATGTAAGGAAATTGAGGTTAAGAGAGAGGAAATACTCAAGGTCAAATGAGTAGAAAACTCAATTCCAATTCATGCTTCAGCCTCCATCTTGTCTCCAGTGCAGCACTGCCCTCCCCCTCCAGCTTAGCCCTTTATAACATTGTTTCCCATTCTGAAGGCCAAAGATGTTCACTTTAACCTTCTTTCACTCAAATAAACAAATGAAGGCTTGAAAGAATTAGTCCATCTCCCCTATTCCTCCAAAAACTAAGAAAGAAAGAAAGAAAGAAAGAAAGAAAGAAGAAGAAAGAAAGAAAGAAGAAAGAAAGAAAGAAAGAAAGAAAGAAAGAAAGAAGAAAGAAAGAAAGAAAGAAAGAAAGAAAGAAAGAAAGAAAGAAAGAAGAAAGAAAGAAAGAAAGAAAGAAAGAAAGAAAGAAAGAAGAAAGAAAGAAAGAAAGAAAGAAAGAAGAAAGGAAAGGGAAAGGAAAGGGAAAGGGAAAGGGGAAAGAAGGGAAAGGGAAGGGAAAGGGAAGGGAAAGGGGAAGGGAAAGGGAAGGGAAAGGGAAAGGGAAAGGGAAAGGAAAGGAAAGGGAAAGGGAAAGGAAAGGGAAAGGGAAAGGGAAAGGGGAAGGGAAAGGGAAGGAAAGGGAAGGGAAAGGGAAGGGAAAGGGAAGGGAAAGGGAAGGGAAAGGGAAGGGAAAGGGAAGGGAAAGGGAAGGGAAAGGGAAGGGAAAGGGAAGGGAAGAAGGGAAGGGAAAGGGAAGGAAAAAGGGAAGGGAAAGGGAAGGGAAAGGGAAGGGAAAGGGAAGGGAAAGGGAAGGGAAAGGGAAGGGAAAGGAAGGGAAAGGGAAGGAAAGGGAAGGGAAAGGGAAGGGAAAGGGAAGGGAAGGGAAGGAAGGGAAGGGAAGGAAAGGAAAGGAAAGGAAGGAAGGAAAGGAAAGGAAAGGGAAGGGAAGGAAAGGAAAGGAAAGGAAAGGGAAGGAAAGGAAAGGAAAGGAAAGGAAAGGAAAGGAAAGGAAAGGAAAGGAAAGGAAAGGAAAGGAAAGGAAAGGAAAGGAAAGGAAAGGAAAGGAAAGGAAAGGAAAGGAAAGGAAAGGAGGAAGGAAGGGAGGAAGGAAGGAAGGAAGGAAGGAAGGAAGGAAGGAAGGAAGGAAGGAAGGAAGGAAGGAAGGAAGGAAGGAAGGAAGGAAGGAAGGAAGGAAGGAAGGAAGGAAGGAAGGAAGGAAGGAAGGAAGGAAGAACCCACTCGGTTGTGGGTGAGCGTACTGCTCAGTTGTAGGCGAGTGTACCACTTAGTTGGAATGCTACTGCATCTCTACCAGTAAAATATACAAGTTTTCCAGAGTAATATGTCTTAGGGTTTGAGGTTTTTTATCTGGCCATAACTTGTGATGAAGCCATATAAAATCACAAAGGATGGTGAGGGGATCAGTGGCAACTGCCTAATATTCCTACACTTCTAGATGAAGCCTTCAGACAAAGCCAACGAGGATATAGGCCCCAAGCTAGTGAAGTTTTAGTGCCTTAGACCTTCTTGTCATTTTTCTGTCACCTCAGCAGTGCTGCATCCACCTCATGATAAAACAGCAAGAGAGTTAACAAACACATCTGAGGAAGTATCTTACTTAGTTAATAATAAATAAGTGATGAGCTCTCTTGATAGTTTCTTTTACTTTCATCTCTCTTCTCTAAGCTCTAGCAGCCACTGGCCTAGCTCCAGATTTCCATTTTCTTTGGCATTCCTGAGCATCTGAGATTCACCCAATGTCTCAAAGAAGGCAAGAAAAAGGAAGATGCCTGTGTTGGTGTGCCATTGATGGGCCCAACTTTTCATTTACTGATCCTGGATTGATGCTTATCTGTCTCCAGTGTATATCTCTGCATTATCTACAAATAGTGTTTTCTTCTGATTCAAAGACTGATAGGCAATGTTTTGTTTTTCTACAGATGCCCTGGAATGAGAAGGACCCAAGTTCAAATCTGTGTAATTCTGGACAAGTCACTTAACCCTGTTTGTCTCAGTTTCTCATTTGTAAAATGAGCTGGAAGAAGAAATGGCTAACCACGCCAATATCTTTGCCAAGGAAACCCCAAAGGAGAAAATGCTGAAAAAAGAAACAATTTGTTCTTCTTGACCAATACAGTCCTCAGAGGCCTAAAGTCATAATTTCAAGAAAATATGATTTATTTCTTTGGGTTGTATAGCAATTGAGAGGAAGAGGACAGAAAAGGAATATGAATTCCTACCCTTTAGAATAAATCCTCTTTCTTTCTTTCTTTCTTCATTTATAACTCCAAAAATTGCTGGAAGGAAATCTAACCTGCTTCCCCATTATCCTTCTACCTGAAAAAAAAGGATGGGTAGATCATATGGGGATATATTCCCTAATTATAGTGTGCACTACAAAACGAGTTTTAAATATTATAAAAAAAGAATTTGAACTTGGCAGGTCTCCAATTATCTCAAGAAATATTGTGAAATTCATTTTTTAAAATTCCCTAAACAAAATTAATTTTAAGACCACAACTAAATACCCAGACATCCTCCCACACTTAAGAAGGAGTGGGGGCATTAAAAATAAAAAGTAAGTTGTAACAGACTGTTCCAACTTCCAAAATTACCGTATTAGTGAAAGAGATGATAAAAGAGGAAATTGTTTTGAAGGTCTTAAAAAATGTTTTGAATTCATGTACATGGAAGAAAAATATTGTGAAATTATAAAATACCATGAAGTCCTCAGCAAAATAAGAAATGGAAACGAATACTTGTAAACATATATATGTATGTATGTGTGTGTGTGTATATATATATATATATATATATATATATATATATATATATATGTGTGCAATAATAGAGAAAATGTGAAAATACAAAGAAGGAAGAGGAAGAGGAAGAAGAGAAGGAAAAAAGATGGATAAGATAAGGAGGAGGAGGAAGAAGAGAAGAAGAATATGATGATGATGATGATGATGATGATGATCTATACAAAAACTAGGACTGAAAAGAATCAATACCTCAATACCTGTGTTATTTCCTCCATGTGGGAAACTATCAAGTGGTATATAGTGGCCAAACTATCATATCATACTGTATAAAGCTAGGAACATTTGTCCATTATCTTCTGCATGAGATCCCCCAAGCCTTTCTTTAGGACTTTAAGAAATATCTTGTCAACATCAATGTGACTTCAGACTGTTATCCCCGACTTTGACAATATGATTATCTTCTTCCCCCAACTTGTCCATGTCCCTCATGGTATCCTTTTTGTTTCATTTTCTGGCATGCAGGTGATGATGGATTACATGCTGTCACCTATTTAAGCCCACTACAAGTCTTTCCATTGCCCGATGGATCACCTAGAAATACGATTCTTTCAGATTATAGTGGAAAGGGCTCTATGTTTGGAGCATTTAAAGGATCTGGGTTTGAATGCAACCTTGGGAAAGTAACTCCTGTGTAAAATAAAAAGAATATCCAAGATGATCTGAATTCTCTGAGATCATGGTGCACCAGCATGGACGCCCATATTAAATCCAAAATTCTTTTATGGCTTTAAACCATGGGATACCATCTCAGGAGTAACTTGGCTAACTGAAGTTATTTTATTTATCCTTCGGATAACAAATGTTTCAGCTTCTGCTTGCATGTTGGTTTTGGTTTGTTTAGGTGTTTTTTTTAATTTGTTTGTTGTTTTTGTTTTTGCCTAGGGAGAGATTAAAAGAGTATAGATACTACAAAATTTCAAAACTTTTGATTCCTTCCTTCCTCTCCTTCATTCTCCACATCTAACTGCCAAATCTTGACCATACTAATCTCCACAACTATTCTCAGATCTCTCCTTTGTTGTCCACTTCTCTAACCTCTTCCCTCATTCCAGTGCTCAGTACTTTCATTTGGTCTTACTATAGCTTATAATTGCCTTCTTTGCCTCTTGTGTCTTTCCAGCTTTTTTTCCACACAGTTGTCAAGCTGACATTACTAAAACACAGATCTGGCCATATCATTGTTGGGCTGTGATCAGTCATTTTTAGGTCAGATCCAACTCTTCATGACTTGAGGTTTTCTTGGCAGAGATATTGGAGTTTTTTGTCATTTCCATCTCCAGCTCCTTTTACAGATAAGGAAACTTAAGCAAACAGTGTTAAGTGACTTGCCTGGGGTCACACAGCTAGGACATGTCTGAGCCCAGATTACAACTAAGGACTTTTCTGACTCTGGTCCCGTCCTCTATGTACTATGGCACCTCCTAGATGCCCAGTCATATCATCCTTCTGCTCAAAAATCCTTAATGACTCTCTATTAAAACCAGCATGAAAAAGAAATGCACAGTTTAGTGTTCAACACTTCCACAATCTTGCTCCCCTTTATTTAATATTACTAAAATCTTACCTGCTAGTTCTCTCCTATCTCACCACACTTCATTTTCTACTTACAAACCTTTACACAAGCAATCCCCTGTGTCCAGAATATACTCCCTCCCCAAGTGGAACTAGTGTAGTCGCTCCCTTATTTTTAAGAATACTTCAGGTCTGTCAGATTGGCTAAGATGACAGGAAGAAATAATGATGAATGTTGGAGGGGATGTGGGAAAACTGGGGACACTAATACATTGTTGGTGGAGTTGTGAAAGAATCCAGCCATTCTAGAGAGCGATTTGGAACTATGCCCAAAAAGTTATCAAACTGTGCATACTCTTTGATCCAGCAGGGCTACTACTGGGCTTATATCCCAAGGAAATACTAAAGAAGGGAAAGAGACCTGTATGTGCCAAAATGTTTGTGACAGCCCTTTTTGTAGTGGCTAGAAACTGGAAACTGAGTTGATGTCCATCAATTGGAGAATGGTTGGGTAAATATGATATATGAATGTTATGGAATATTATTGCTCTGTAAGAAATGACCAGCAGGACGAATACAGAGAAGCTTGGAGAGACTTACATCAACTGATGCTGAGTGAAATGAGCAGAACTAGAAGATCACTATACACTTCAACAACAGTATGAGGATGTATTCTGATGGAAGTGGATATCTTCAACATAAAGAAGATCCAACTCACTTCTAGTTGATCAATGATGGACAAAAACAACTACACCCAGAGAAGGAACACTGGGAAGTGAAGGTAAACTGTTAGCACTACTGTCTATCTACCCAGGTTACTTACACCTTCGGAATCTAATACTTAATGTGCAACAAGAAAATTGGATTTACACACATATATTGTATCTAGATTATACTGTAACACATTTAATATGTATGGGATTGCCTGTCATCTAGAGGAGAGAGTAGAGGGAGGGAGGGGAAAATTTGGAAAAATGAATACAAGGGATAATGTTATAAAAAAATTACTCATGCATATGTACTGTCAAAAAAAATTTTATAATTATAAAATTAATTTTAAAAAAAGAATACTTCAGGTGAAGTATTCTTTTCTTCTTCCTCCTTTTCCTCATCTTACTCATCTCTTCTTCCTCTCTTCTTCCTCCTCCTCCTATAGCATATGCTTGCCACAATTCCCATTTACAGACATTTTCTACCTTCTGAAATGATTGCTTTTCTTTTTACTTACTTAGGTACCTATTATAAACATCCCACTCACAAATGAACATAAGCTTGTTAAAGGCAGGGACTATTTTATTTTTTTTTCTATGTATCTCCCAGCACCCAATACAGTGTCTGGCATGGAGAAAGTTCTTAATTAATATTTGCTGAATTTAATTGACTTTGCCATTTACTTTAGGTTGGGTTTCTAATCTCTGATTTAAGTGAGCTAGTGAATAAGCATTAGACAGTATGAGAATAAAATCACTAAGAATGACAGAACTTAGGAAGTCTCTTTGTGTTAAGCTGGAAAATAAGGGCAGAGAATGCTTTAAAAAAAATCATTGTTCACAATTGGCATATGAAACAAGCTTCAACCTTCATATTATCAAAATAGAAATATATGGGAGCATTACTCCATATGGGGACAGCCAGGCCCCTCCCGGGTAAATCACCCAATGGTTATTTACTTGAGTCTGCACCCTATAACTATTTCTGGGATCATATGAGTACAGAATTCCTGCATACAGCCCCCGGGGGAGGCCCAAGGACTTGAAAATCCAGCCTGTCTTTTCCAGCTCTGACATAAGGAGTTTGTTCTAATCTTTCCTAAATAATAACAGCAGCCCACATTGATATGCATTGTTACAGTTTAAAAGCTTACAAATGTGAACAGCGTGATGCCTTCTCCCACATTTTTCTAAAATGTGGTCACTGCAGTCAGTGTGGATTATCATATGAAATTAAAAATCTGGCAACGGTGTCCAAGGCGTCCAATTTCCCCTTCATACCCCGGCTGTTTAATCCATGTCCCATTTAACAGCTGTTGGTAGTGACGGAGCAAGGCGGCTCAGCTGGCCATCTATCCTCGCCCTTCTGACTCATTTCTCCAGTGGGGAGAAGATGGGTCACCTAGCTAGAATCATTAATAAAGGGTGTTAGGGAGGCCAGGGAGCTGCAAAGGCAAATTACAACTGCTGAAATTAATAGTGAAAAGAGGCCCAATAGATTGCTCCTCACCAGTTTGTTTAAACTGTTGGATTTGCTTGATGCACTCTGCTTACCAATTCAATCTGCCATTTTATATGGCTTGAAGTTGAAAATATTATTATTTTAGCAGTTTATTAGAAGGTTGCGGCTAGCCGACAATGGCAAAAGAGGGTCGACACTCTTTCGGAATGGACATTTTGAACTGATAGCTCCATGCAAATAGCCTCATCCTACACTTAAGGTCCCCTGCAATCCCCACCAGGTCACACTCCACCACTTCTTATCACCAGAGACTAAATGCAAAAGCCTTAAAGCTTTAAGAGACTCCCTAAATTCAGAAGCAGAAATAGGGAGATTCAAGAGACATGGGTGTTAGTCTCTGGCTGGATTTAGAGGAACTTCTTTCACGATTCTTTGTTATTGTTCACTCATCCAGCTGGATCTGGCTCTTTGGGACCCAGTAGACCATTTATACCAGGCCTTTCCTGGGGTTTTCTTGGCAAAGATCCTGGGATGGTTTGCCATTTCCTTCTCCAAGGAATCACCTTTATCAGAACTCTCCACTACGGACATGTCCATCTTAGGTAATCCTGCACAAAATAGGTCATAGTTTCATTGAGCTACAGCATGAAAAGGAAGCGATCCAGAAAGATATTCGAGAGCCGATGGACCTTAGCATGCCAGGCCCTTCCACGGGGTTTTCTTGGCAAAGACCCCAGCATGATCCATGATTCTAAAATAGATTAATAATACCAGTATGACCTACCTTATATGGCCATTGTCATCAAAGTGCTTTGTAAATGAGGAAATGCTACAGAGACTCTTGCTTTTATTGCTCACTCAGGTCACTTCCCTGCCTCTTACACAAGGAGTTAAAAAAGAAAAGCTTGTATATTATAAAGAGATGTAATAAAAAATGTCAATATGTAAAGAAAAACATTTGAATGCAGCATATTTCTGTGTGTTAGCAAAGAACTGGAAACAGTGGGTACTCATCCACTGGGGAATAGCTAAGCAAATTGTAGAATATGAATGTGACAGAATATTACTGTGCAATATGAAATGACAAATATGATGAATACAGAGAAACATGGGAAGACTTAGCATGAAAAATCGGATGAATAATATAGTAGCTAGCATTTATAGAGAGCTTTAAGGTTTGCAAGGGATTTTACAAGCATTATCTCATTTTATATTTACAACAATTCTGGGAGGGAGGTGCTATTATTCTCCCTATTTTTAAAATAAGGAAACTGAAGAAAATACGGTTAGATGATTTGTCCTGAATCACACAACCAGTAAGTGTTTCAATCTGGATTTGGATGCAAATATTCATGGTTCTTAGTCCATTGTTCTATCCATTATACTGCCTGGCTCCCTGAATACAGAAAAGCAGACGCAGATTCAACACTGTCCATAAGATCAGCTTGCCACTGATTAGCTACATTACTCTAGGTAAAGTATTTAACTTTTGAGGGGCCTTAAAGGGTCTTATTTGCAAAATGAGGCTGGGGAAAAGTGGGGAAAGGGGGAGAAAAAATAATATTTCAGCTACTTAAGGTTAAAGGTTACACTGGAAAATTGTTGACTTCCAAGTTCTAATACTTAAAATTTCATGATTTTCTTAGACAGCATCTTTCCCAAGGGTAGCAATATATACAGTACGTCTAGGTGACTCGATGGATGGATCATCAGTCACAAAGCCACAAAGACTGGAGTCACAAAGTAAGATTCACCTTCCTGAATTCAAATTTGGCCTCAGACACTGGCTGTGTGACCCTGGGCAAGCCACTTAACCTCTGTCTGCCTCAGTTCCCTAAACTATAAAATGGGGATAATAGCAGCTACCTGTCAGGATTGTTGTGAAGATAAAAGGAGATAATATTTGTCTAGTTTTTAGCATGATATAATGCTTAACAAATGTTTATTCCCTTCACCTCCCTCCTTTAGAGACTCATTAGGACATTTCTGTCCTAAGTATTTCCCACCTTCAGGAAGGGAGTAAAAGAGAATTATATACAAGGAGTGATATTATGTATACAATCTGATTTTAGAGAAATGAGAGTAGAGTGTCCAGCAGATCTCAAAATCCTCTCCAACTCTTTCAAAAATGCTTATGGAGTAATAATTATTACTTTGTGACTTTAAGCCCCAGTAAAATGCAAATCCTGGGAGAGGTGACTCTTTAAACTAATGGCAGTCTTTTCAACCTTAGTATGAATGGAGGATCTAAGAATAAATGGATGATGGAGAAAGATGAGATCAGACAAAACAAGGCAGTCACTGTGCCTCCATGACTGTGAATCACTGTGGGAGAGGGGAAGGAGAAGCTGCAGAAAAATGGGAGCATCAAGGTCAAACTGTGTGACAGACACGGTTTGGTCAAGAGCTGGCCCTCCCCTCAGGTTTGAAGCCTGAACATTGACTGTATATAATATTTACTATTCTCAAACAAACAACTCAGCAACAGCAACAAAAAAAGAAAAATCGACATCGGTTAAGCAAGCTATAAATCATGCCAGCTATTCAGCAATAGAACTTTAAGATTCTAACTCTATATGCATACTACAAATATTGTCAATATTCACTATGTCTTAAAAATGATACTCTCTAATAATCCTCCATTGTTTGGGGCCATGTATTTTTCAAAGGAAAAAAATTTGAAGGAGAAGCAGGAGACCTGGTTTCAAGTTCCAGCTCCATTGCCTGCTAGAAGTTTAACTTAAAGGTCGTTTAAACTCTCTGGGTCTTATCTGCAAAAGGGCAAAGGGAAGAAAGAGTTTACTAAAAGAATTGTTCATATTTAAATAGCACTTTAACAACCCTACAAAGTAGATAGTACTTGTATTACTTTCATGCCCATTTGACAGATAAATACAGTAAAAATAAAAGCCATGCAAGCTAAGTTCAAATCCAGGGTGTGCTAGAGCCAGTCCCAACCACTTTATGACAGCTGATTGCTATATTTTCAGTGTGAGGATTTATGCTTTGGAAATTGGCAAATAATACAAATTGGGAACTGATCTAAGGTTTTCTTACCCATCTAGACTTTTTAAAGTGATATTATTAAAGATTACATATATATATATATATATATATATATATATATATATATATATATGTGTGTGTGTGTGTGTGTGTATGTGTGTGTGTGTATAAATATATATATGTATATATACATATATGTGTATATATATATATAATGTGTACACACACACACACATTATATATATATACATATATATAAAATGAAAGAAAATGTTGATAATGTGGAGTCAACGCAGACGTGTTCTGTACCATATAGTGTGGAAGTGTAGAAGAGCTGGTTGTTAAACATTTGCCACTAGTTCAAACTGCAACTATTTTGCCTCCGAGTAGATTCTCCTCCGTGGCTGAGGTCATAAATCACTTGACTCTAACATCCTATTTTGCATTAGTTCATCTCACTGCTTTCCTATTACTTCTAAGGCAAAAGTTCTTAATGCAGAATCTATAAACTTTTTTGTTGTTTTTACATTCTGATAACTGGATTCTAATATAATAGGTTTTCTTTGTAATTATATGCATTTTATTTATTGTGCATTTAAAACATGATTATGAAAAAGCATTCATAGGCTTCATAGAGATCCTAGAGATCCACAACACATGACCCCACAACTCTGGGATCAAATGCAAACTCTGGTTTGGCATTTAAAACCCTTTGCGCTGGAACTTCAATCCATCTTTGCAGCTTTAATGCAGTTAGCTGTCCTTCATGCTTGCAATCCAAATATATTGTCCTTCTTCTTCCTTAGGAACCATCCTTCATCTCCTATCTTGGTATCTTTCAACAAGCTACCCTCCATTCATGCCTAGAAGACATGGCCAAATCATCTCCACTTCTTGTGGAGATAATATTAGAATAACATTATATATTATATAATATATATAATAGAATAATATTATTCAAGTCCCACCGATGACACAAATTGGTAGGTAATCTTAGACAAGTCACTGCAGTGCTCTTAGCAACTCTCTAAGACAATGAGGGCCAGCAAGAAAAGAATCAACCAGGAATTCTCTAAGCCAATGAAATCTCAGATCCTATAGCTAGCCCTTTCTGATTGTCCCCTCTCTGGTGCCTTCTTTCACTAAAATGACCTTGTTTTTCATCTATTTACTTTGTTCTGTTTTTATTTATATGATCCCCTTGGGTGGAATGAAAGCCCCTTGAGGGCAGAGATTATTTTGTTTCTTATCATTGCATACCACACACATGGTGGGCTCAAAACAAATATTTGTTGACTGTTTTCCAGTGGATTTACCATCACTTATCCTCTAAATATTCCTCTCTGAGAACAATTCTCTTGCAGACAATGATGATCTCCTTCTGGCTAAGTATCTCTTTTCCCTTGGCCTCTGATTCATTTTGCCTCTGTCTCCTTGACAACTTGCAGAAGATCCTCTGAGATGGCAGATCACCTAGACATTCAAGAACATGACTTTTACTCAACAGCTCCCACATTTCCTCCCTGCTCTGGTGTGGGTCTAAGCGGCTTTCAGATGGATTGCAATTTACATCTCTTTAACGCGACATATTGGTGTTATTACCATTGCAATGCTATTGATTGCAGTGCCGCTCTTAGCAGTCCTGTTCCAATTTTATCATCCTTCGTTCGTCATTCTTGCATGACTACATGTTTATAAACAAGTGCTGGTATTTAGACTGGCACATATCTCTAGATGAGAAGCTCCACATTCAAATTCAAAAGCCTACGCAGTATAAGCAAAGCATCTGACAATAAATACCTCGCCTTTCAGGCTTTTTCCCCATGGCCCTCATCTAAAGGGGCTCCCGAGACAAAGCATCTATGAACACTGAATGAGAAAAAAAATCATATCTTTGTTTTAATGGAATTGATTTTCTTCGTAATTCTACATAATTTATTTTATGCATTTAAAAATTGCATTCCAAGGAGGGGTCCAGAGGCTTAACCAGTCTCTCCAAGGGGTCTATGACACAAAAAAGATCAAGAACTACTGGCCTGGATAAGCAAATTATTGGCAAGAGAGAGATTCCTGGCAAGAAGGGAAGAATAGTCAGTTCTGCTATAATGTGACATGTGCATTCCCTAAAAGCATTAAGTTATGCAAAATCACACACTAAAAATAACAGACTTCATAGGGAAAATGGGGTTAGGGACACAATGCTCCAAAACTCGGTCAGTGATACGTCGAATAAAAAGAAATTTCTTGTTGTTCAATTGTTTGCAGTTGTGTCCAACTCTTCAGGACCTCATTTGGGATTTTCCTGGCAGAGATAATAGAGTGCTTTGACATTTCCTTCTCCAGCTCATTTTACACATGAGGAAACTGAGGCAAATAGATTTCAGGGACTCGCTCAGGACTACACAGCTAGTAAGTATCTGATATGAACTCCTGGTCCAGCACTGCATCCACTGCCCCACCGAGCTATGTCCCTCCCTAAAAAGATATGAATCTATTAAAAATAGTAGAGTTTTATACAATAGTCAAAATATTAAAAAAAAAAAAAGGAAGGAAGGGAGGAAGGGAGGAAGGGAGGAAGGGAGGAAGGGAGGAAGGGAGGAAGGGAGGAAGAGAGGAAGGGAGGAAGAGAGAAAGAAAGAAAGAGAGAAAGAAAGAGAGAAAGAAAGAGAGAAAGAAAGAGAGGAAGAAAGAGAGGAAGAAAGAGAGGAAGAAAGAGAGGAAGAAAGAGAGGAAGAAAGAGAGGAAGAAAGAGAGGAAGAAAGAGAGGAAGAAAGAAAGAAAGAAAGAAAGAAAGAAAGAAAGAAAGAAAGAAAGAAAGAAAGAAAGAAAGAAAGAAAGAAAGAAAGAGAGAGAGAGAGAGAGAGAGAGAGAGAGAGAGAGAGAGAGAGAGGGAGGGAGGGAGGGAGGGAGGGAGGGAGGGAGGGAGGGAGGGAAGGAGGGAGGGAGGGAGGAAAATAAAAAGAAAGAAAGAAAAGAAAAGAAAAAGAATCTAATAACTAGTGACCTCATTCACTCCTCCTATCTTCTGGGTTGCTCAGCTCCAGAGGCCATGGTTCAATATAGCAGTTTGAGTTTGGGGGCTACTACACCTAAGGATAGACATCAATATTACATTTTACCATGACTAAGAATTAAAGATTGTTTTAAGAAGTAGGTGTCGGAAAGTTTGCAATTTGCGTGTTATTTGGAAGTAGTATCATTTTCTGCATTCTCCTTTTTTTCTTGAAGTAGAAAGAATTCAAAAGCAAACTCAACATTCATGTTATGCTCAAAATGTTCCCTGATCCATCCTTCACACTGGAGCGAATCATATTTTTGAAACTCTCCTTCCAGCAGAAATGAGTGTGTGTGTTCTGCAGGGGGGCACTCTCTCCCCACCGGTGCATGGGATATCATTCAGATATTGAGAAGTTATTATGTGCCAGGGACTGTGTTAATCACAAGGGTTGTAAAGGTCACTGCTCTAGGGCAATTTTATGTGGTACTTCTTCCTCAAAATGGATCACCGCGATGAGAATGAGAAGAGAACTTAAGGTACCCAGAAAGCTACTCCAACATACTCTCTTCAAAATTCCATCTTCACTGCTCTCTTCTGCCCTGGTCTTACTCCCCATTATATCAGTTATTTGCAGATCTCTTTCTGCTTTTAGATTGTAAAGTCCTTGAAAGCCGAGTCTGTGCCCTATCAACCTCATCTTTCCTGTTCTTAGCACATCATAAAAGTCCGTATGTATGCAGTGCTTATCTCAAGAAGGAAAAAAAGAAAAAAAAAAAAAAAAAACCCAGACCTGGGCTATCCAAGAATTGCTATCTTTGTTTTGAGCATTACCGCTCACCCAGCTAGACCGCTAGAATTTCGGGGCCTTTCCATTGGTGCAATAGTTAAACCTCTCTTTAATTTTTTCCTCCCTAAATTTAAGTGCAAACTCACAAAGATCTCCTCTTCTCTATTTGTATTCCCAGCACAGTGTATAGTACAGCACATGGTCTGCGGTTAACAAATGATTTTTCCTCCCTTCCTTCATTCATTCATTCCTCCATTTACAGGCTCAGAGATTGGATAAGTTGGTCCCCAGAGTTCCACTGACTTCCACATTGTGATGCGGCAGCTATGGGAGTGAAGATGAGGGTCCCAATCCCCTGGATCTCCAGCCAGATCCTCCATCTCTCCGATCTTCAGCCAGATCTCTTCACTGCAGTATGGTGCAACCTTTCTATAGAGAGCTATATAAAAAGTGCTATCTAAGTTTCAGACCTGTTTCATTACATGCTAGTGAATATAAGACTTAAATTTTAGTTGACTTCTCTGCACCTGAGACCCAAGCAAGCCTCTGAACTAGTACTACATGCACTGGGGAAACTGAGGAAGGGCAGGTACAATGTAGGAAAGCTAAGGGAAGGTATCAGACTTTTATGCTGTGCTCTGAACTTAGGCAGTCAGGTTCTTGGCAAAGGGGAGAAAAGAGAACGACAGAGAGAACTTTGGAAAGAACTGAAAGTAAGGAAAGGAAAGGAGGAATGTCGTTGTTTGGCAAGGAACATCGAGACTGGGAATCTGTAGTGGAAGAAGGCAGGCGTAATGCCTGGGACGACTCCAGAAGCTCTCAGCAGGTAGGGAAGGGGAGCCGAAGAGAATGATGAAGTGTCTATTCAATTTAAAGGATTGATGGGTTGGTTGGAAGTAAAGAGCAAAGGGACATTTTACTCCAAAGGCCACTAGACTTAGATCCTTGGGACTCTAGCACATTCTAGCTTCACAGAGTAGCTCTGTTTCTTGCTAGTTGGGTGACATCAGACAAATCATCACATTTTATAAGACTCAGTTCCCTAAAATGAAAATGTCAGATTGGGTCATCTGAGAGTTCCCTCATAAAACAGAAATGTCTAGGGTAGAGACCAAAATAATTTCTGATATCAAAGATCACTATATCAAAGGGAGAAAAGAAGACACTGAAAAGGGTCATAGGAGAGATGCCCTCCAATAAAAATTAATTATGTAATAACCTTTGAGAATAGAGAATTATTGCATAATAAATGAGAGAGTAGAGAAAGGGAAGAGAGAAATATGGCTAAAGGAAAGATTCAAGAAAGAGTTCTCTCTCATTTTGATGATAAGGGAACAAGGAGAAGTTGTGTGACCTTAGACTATTTACATCAATTCTCTGGGCCTCAGTTTCCCCATCTGAAAATGAAGCGATAAACTTAGATGCATTGCAGCTCTAACATTTTGTAACTGTGATTCTAAGTTGTAAGACAGAGCAAGAGTGAAAGGAAAAGAAACAGAGATAAATCTGAAAGGTGATGCCCTGAGTGCACAAGTCTCTTGCAATAAAGCTTCAGAACTGAGCAGGGAGGAAATAATAAGTGAAGTTAGAGAAAATGAAATAGGTAGGGGGTAAAGTATAACAAACAACTGGCAAACTGAGGAGGTAGACGTGAGTGAGGAAAGAAGCTGGAGTCTTTGTGCAACAAAATACTAGAAATTGAAAAACAGGAGAAAGTACATAGAGCTGAAGACTAAAAATAAACAGCAAAATGCATTGGACTCTTTTTTTCTATAAGGGCAAATGTAAAGTGAAACAATTTAGATGCAAAAAACCAATTGCACAAATACAGAATGGGAGTCTTGGGCCAAGGCAATGGTTTGAGTTTTGAAAGATCTTGAGATTTTATTGGGGGGCAAACTCATTTCCAAAGTGTCATTATAAACAAGATAAATGCCAAAACAACCTTACGGTGCTTTAACAGAGATACAATAAGTAGAATAAAGAGGTAATCAATGGTCAATCTGTACCATACCTTGGTCAACCCACATCTGATTTCACATGTTGGTGCCACATTTTAGGATGGACATTGACAAACTAGTAGATCCAGAAGAAGGCACCCAGGATACTAAGAGAATAGGAGACCAGAAGGGAACTAGTTAAAGAGACAGAGGATTTGTTAGCCTGCAGAAGAGAATCCCTGGGGGGATGAACACTATAGGTATCTTCTTCATGTATATGAAGGGTTGCTATGCAGAAACAACATCCCATGCTACTTATTCCCAGAGGCCAGAGCAAGGAACTATGGGAGCAATGACAGAGAAGATTTAGGATCGATATAAGTAATATGTAAAATAGATTGTAAAATATTCACAGATATTCTCTGCTTGCTTCCATGTCATAGCTTTGGGGGTACTTCCAGCCATGCTGTGATCTATTGCTCAAAGGAATCAGTTTTTATTATGGCACCGAAAACTCTGACTAGTTTTCTCATCTTCAACTTCTGCACCAGGACTGGAGCGGGAAGATAGGGTGCAAATCATGTTTTTAAAAAAATGGGAGGGGGGCAGCTGGGTGGTGCAGTGGATAGAGCACCAGCTCTGAATTCAGAGGACCTGAGTTCAAATGTGATCAGACACTTAAAACTTCCTAGCTGTGTGACCCTGGGCAAGTCACTTAACCCCAGTTGCCTCAGCCAAAAATAAATAAAAAATAAAATAAAACTTTTTTTTTTCTGACTCAGGCTGGTTGGCAACAATTCTTCACATAACAGCAAACCCAGAATCATGGTGGTCTCAGTCAATTGGGCTAGTGGTAGGAATGACAAGTAGGCAAGCTTGCACTTGGGGCATTGGCAATCCCTGCCTATTTTCTGTTTCTGTCCTTGAAAAGGTGATCACATGACTTCAAAAGATCCAGAGACCCATAAGTAAAAAGGCAGCCTGCATTGGAGCAGTCATCCTATGGTCGTCCCATTGGCAAGAGCAAGCAAAAGAAGCTTCTGCATCCGAGAAGATGGCCATGACAGAAGATCACGTCTGGCTACCTGATAGGATGGGGCCCACTCAAGGTGAATTGTGGATTATCTGATTAGCAGTCTTGCAGAACAGCTTTATTTTCTGATGAGGTTTAAATAATAGCCTTCCCCATGTCTGTAACCATACAATTATTGGTTAGTTCTGAATTCTGTTCTAATCATCTCCTTAATGAATGCCATGATTCTCTTCTGCTTAGCATTCTTTTTCATGAATAGGAATAAAATCTTTGTCCTATTTTCAATTGATATTGAACACTGAGTATCTCTTTGAAAGGGAATCTCTTCTAATCAGAGGAAAGCTCCAGGATTGAACGCAGTCCATAAAAGCCTCAGTGGCTTAAGTACAGGAAAGGAAAAAGAGTAAGTGTTCCATGTTCCAGCACCGCAGCCATATAGTCTCTCAAGGCTACAAAGAAAACATTTTCTAATAATCAGAGGTGTCTAAAAGTAATATGGATCACCTCTAGAAAAACTATGTCTCTCCACATGTATGTCTGTATGAATGTATAGATGGATCTACATATGTATTCATGGATGCACATGCACATTGCATTTCATTATGATGGCTTTCCTTGGCAATGAGTTCAAGGATTGTGATAAGGAAGCCGGGTGAAGGCAGTGCTAGGATAACTGAGGAGAGATTGCAGAGAGATAGTACTTTTATGTTAAAACAAACAAACAAACAAACAACTCCTTAATAACTAAAGCTATCTAAAAGTAGAACAGGCTTTCTTGGGAGCTAATGAATGGGATCCCCATCATTAGGGATCTTCAAGCAGAGGAAAGGTGGCCACTCGTTGAAGGGAGTCCTATCATTTGGGAATAGAGAATGGGGAGAAGGATAGAAGTAGACTATACTAGATAAGTCCTCAAATTCTAACATATATATGAAAGAAAAAGTCTAAGAAAAGAAGGGAACTAAAGAAATCATTTTAGGTGGAGAATATTGCATGATATAATGGCAACCCATACTTTATAAGGCTTTTTCTTGATTATTTCCAAAGGTTCCTTTACATTTCCCAATCATTTAGCTACCTCTGGCCAGCCTATGTGTAAAATAACCTAAGCTCTGCTGTCCCTCCTGAGATTCTCCCAGTGGAGGACTATTCATACTGAAGAACAAGCATTGGGAGCTAGATAGTCTTGGTATAGCTCAGATTTTCCCAAGACTCAGTTGGCCTTTAAAAGGAGGGGATAAAGCTGAAATTCTTAAACCAAAATCTCTCAAAAATGGAGCCTGAGAGACAAACAGCCTGGACCACAGTTTTCCGGGACAGTCAGATATCTAGAACCAATAAATCTCTCTAGAGAAAACCTGGTTTCCATGAAAACTCAGAAAACTACACTAAATATTATTTGGGTATTTGAGACATTTTTTGCCAACTCAAATCCAGTCCATTTCTTATCAAATGTAATACTGCCAAAGTGAACCTGACAAGAAGTGTAATAAAGTTGAGGAAGAGAAACACAAAGACCTAGACAGTAACCTATTTATTTTCCAGGGGAGAAAAGTAACATCTATTCTAGCAAAGAAAATAGCCCTGTATTTGGCTGTGGTTTTTTTTTTTTTTAATTTTCCTTTTTCTCCAATTTGAAACAAAAACTTTTAAAATCCACACAGAATGGTACATACCCGGTTGCTTTTCCCACCTGCCTTTCTCTGACATTCCTCAAACATGTTCCCTTTCAGGTCACCATGATGGATCTCTGAAATATGTCTTAATCTGTCCATCAGTGTGACAAAAAAATTACCAGAGGGTTCAGCATATGTGACAGGACTGAATCAGACTGTAGCTGACCAACAGCTACCATTATGATCATCAAGCTTTCATCGCTGTACAAAGATGATCACTGAAAAATCCTGAGGAGGAACAGGACCTGACAATTCAATTCAATTCAACAAGGACTCGTTAAGGGCCTACCGTGCATGTGGCACTGAGACCCAAACAAATCCATTCCTAACGTCAGAGAACTTCTATTTGAAAGGATATACCCTTCTCCTTCCCCTCATGCACAACATAGGGGAACTACAACTTATACACAATTAACTTAGTACAAAATAAATATAGTTTCAAAGAAGGGAATGACGCTATCAATTGGGAGGATCAAGGAAAGCCCTTGACATATAGAGGAATTGGAGGAGCAGAAAGGTGAGAGGAGTGTTTGTTTCTAACACAAAAGGAAGGCATTCTGAAAAGGTAAAGGAAGGCCTTTGTAGGAGTTAAACTATTCACTGGGATTGTGTTGTTCAGTCTATCAAACAGCTCTGGGTTCACTTTAGTCACTGGTGTGGGATAGTTTTGCTAAAAAAGATCCTTAGTTGCCACTTTACGTGCCTCCAATTTGGGAACTCCATTAGCTAGATATCTGCCAAATCCCCCGAAGACCACAGTGAACATCTTGGAATGACTTCAGGCTAATGTTATATAGAAGTACTTGACCTTTTTAAGAAACATTGATCAAATTTGCCTTGAATATTTGACTATATCTTGGGAACAATCATAAATGGCATATAAAAATTCAACAGCTCTGGTGATCAATAAACTGGCCACTCAGCAAATATGCTTTCAAGAATTCAGAAGGAGAGACTTCTTTGGCAGAGTCCACCATTATGCACAGATGGAGCAGGTGCCTTGATCGGGTACGCTTTAAGGGACGCTAAAATGACCACTTGACATTCCCATGAGATTGATCTCTTTGGCTTAATTCCGCAAGCCTGCCAAAATGTAATTATGGGAAGGAGAAATACTTACTACCTCCCATGACTATTAGCCCCTACTAATACATTAGTAACCATTTTTTGTAATGGTAAACTGAGGTAGAAAGCTTTGTGTTAAGGAAATGTGACAAAAGATAGGTACATTTTGATGAGAGGAAGAAATCCAAAAATGTTCTGAGTAAGAGAGATGCCTGAAATAGGTCCTGCCAGAGAATCATAGGCTGCCTTCACAATTTTCCCCAGGAAAACCCCCAGTCATCTTCCTTAGGATAATCAAGAAAAGGTGGCATTAACCATGCAATGGCTGACCAAACAAAAAAGGTATTAAGTTTTGGTTAAAATGCTCAGGGGCCATGCCTCATGAAATATCATTCATATTACACTATCTGCTAAAAAAAATGGACATTGACAAGCAGAAAAATGGACATTGACAAGCAGAAATTCAAATCCCACAGTATACAAGCTTTCCCCCTAGCATGCTGCCCAACTGATCAGTAAATACTAGGCACTGGGAATAGATGCAAAGACAAACATACCAGCCCATAACCTCACAATTTAACTATCATCAGAAGATTGAGAAGACCCAGGAGACCTGAGGATCAGGAGAAGGGACTGGAAGGATGTTTCTACTGGAAAAGACTAGTCAAGGGGAGCATGGGATTGCTATCATGAAGCATTTCAAGGGTCATTCTTTTAAGGAGGATAGTATTCTGTTTTCCCAAGTAGGGAAACAGTAAGGTAAAAGCTTCAGAGACAGAATCCCCACCCACCCATCTTTTATAAGGATAAATTTATAACATTTAAAAACTAGGCAAAAAGTCAATAGGTTTTCTCGAGGAGTACTGGATCAGCCAGTCAATTAATAAACATTCTCTGGAGGTTTTCCAATAAAAGCTAACTGCCCCTAGGATCATAAAGAAAGGGGTTCCACTCCCTGGTCCAGTCCCCTATCAATTAATGTGGATAATGTAAGGGCAGAATAAAGTTTTATATGTATAAACAAGTTAGAGTATGCTCCATGATCTCATTACATCTCCTCCTTCCATTTGATTAGGTCAAAAGAACAGCTATTGCAATGCCTCTATGGGTTTTAATTAGCTGGCTGAATTTTAACAATAGCTAATCCAAATAAGACAGCTAGATGATGCAGTGGATAGATGCAGGATCTGGAGTCAAAAAGACTCACCCTCCTGAATTGAAATCCAGCCTCAGACACTTACTAGCTATGTGACCCTGGACAAGTCACTTAACCCTGTTTTCCTCAGTTACCTCATGTGTAAAAAGAGCCAGAGAAGGAAATGACAAATCACTCCAGTATCTCAGCCAAGAAAATCCCATATGGGATCATAAAGAGTCAGACATGACGAAAAAGAAAAAACCCAAGAACAACAGTCCAATGGAGTTGATAAAGGAGTTGAGGATTCCAGATTCAGGAACTGGGAATCCCACAGGATTAGTTTCAGTTATGGAACTGGAATCTCTAATTCCCACTACTGATAGTCCCAGCCTACTGAGAAACTAGAAAAAGGTCAACTTTCTACAGCTATTCCCCAGAGATGTGTTTAGCTTATCTGTCTAGCCAATGAGCTGTTCTCTTCTTGATCCAATCTACAAGCTACATCTTGCTTGAACATTTAAAACTTAATTCTGCCTTTATAATTGAGATAGGAGTGTAATATCCTCTCCTTTACAAGTAGATCATGGCTGGAAAGCAGAAAAAGATCTCAGAATCCATCAGCTTTACAAATTAGGAAACTGAGGCTTGGGCAATCTTTCTCAAGGTCACACAGGTATTTAACATCCAATCAAATCATATCATTTGAACCCAATTTCTCTGACACCAGAGTCACCATGGAATATTGTCTCTCTACCACCTAACAGAGATACTAGGATCTCAGAAAAGTGGTCTCGGGATCACCCTCCTCAGAGATTTTGGGATTCTGTAACATTCCTGCGTGCCTAGGTACAAAACTAGATTCATAGGAGATTACAGATATTTTTGAAATGCAGTGGAGAACAAATGTCCAGAGAAGCAACTGAAGCAAAGTTTTTTTGAATAAGGAACATCTGTTCCATGTGCCAACGTAAGGAAGTACTGACAGCAACAGAGTTGCTGACCCGAAATGAGGACACCAAAAAGGTTGGCAAATATTCCCATTTGACAAACTTCCAGATCTCTTTTCTCTTTCCGGATAGGGACCTAACCAGCATTGGTGACATTTCCTTTAAATCTGTTTTAATGGATATACAGGTTAAATAATAATAATATATTTTTAAATTTACTCCTGAAGATCCAAAGAAAAAGTAATTCTCTTGCTAGGTCAAAAAATCAAAAAAGGAAGATACACTCAAAAGGTAAAATTTTAATGTTCCTGGATTAAGAATTCATAAAATTCTGACCCTAAAAACAGAGAGGGGAATTTTACTGGCCCTATAATTAAGAAAGGCAAGAAAGAATTGATATATATAAACCAATGAATGTCAGCATAAGGATTTAAAATTCAGCAGCTCTGTGAAAATGAATACAATAATAACCAGTATGCTGAAAAGGGAAATAGAGCTGTACAAATCTAGCGTGGGTCATTTAGAACCTTAGCTGCAAAATTATCCCATGGAGTAATTAAGAATCTAGAGGGTCTATTGAAAAGAAAACACCATGGACAGATTTGAATTTGGTTAAGTTATGAACCACATAGTGCTAGAGTATTTACTGCAGCAAGGAAGAATTTTCATGATTTTTGTGCCTTGGTAGTTTGTTTGCTTATAGCTATTGAGAGAAGCTCATAAACATGGCGCCAGTGGCCAGTACCGATTTATTCAAGCCCTACCTAATCACATGCAAAGAGTTTTAAAGGCCTTGTAAGTCGGTTTCATCTATGAGTTATCACTTAACCTGGGTAAATACTTGTGGAGTGCATGTGGTTTGGCTTTTTTCATTGTCAGATCACAAGGGAACTGAATTTATTGCAAATTTAAGGGCAACTCTGCCTCAACTTCTCCCCGTCAATGATACCTGACACCTCTGTTCTATTTATAGACTCCCATGGTTTGACATTGGAGGAGAAAGAAAAGAAAACTTAGGTTCATTAAATAACAAATATTACTAGAGAACATTAACAACAATTTGCTAAAAATAACATACCGTCATGGATATCATACCTTGCACCCTATACATCACCCCCCAAAAAAGTCAAGGAGGCTAAGAAAATCCTTTAACTTCTCACATGTGGATCAGATTTTGCAATATACCACAATAATTATGCACCAATTCAAAGAAGTCATCTAAGTGTAGAAGGAAAAGGAACTGAGGAAGATAATGCATTCTATCCACTTCCATTGCTTTTTTATGTAATCCAATAAAGGGTCCCCAAGGGGTTGCTATCTACAGATTCCAATACTCATTTGGAAAAATGAAACAGGGATACTTAAATAAAGGTGAGTTCTTAGCTATAACCATTTGCAACCTGAAACTAAGACGATAGAAATAAGAAATGCAAGATATAAAAATTTGGGAGGGCCACAAAAAAAAAATTCTTAAGTGACTAAATTTGCAGAAGTAGCCCTTTTTAATAGTAATACTTAAAAAGTCTTACTTGTGGGGTACTTTAAGGTTTCAAAGCACTTTCTTCCAAACAGCCCATAGACAATAAAGAGCCCTCCGATAATCTCCTTGCATTAATATCCCAATAAAAATAATCTAATTGTCCACCAGCCACGCAAAGAGGCACATATTCCATGGCCCAGTAAGGATAGAAAAGGTTATAAACTAAGCGAGGCGATAACTTTAAAAAATTCGTTGGTGAAACCGACATTTACAAGAGTCAAGAAAAGAAACCTTCAATAAGAATGAGGTAAGCAAGAGCTCTTGGGTCCTTAATGTAGTTTATCTTACACATAAAGTTATCTTGAAAACCTTTACACAAGTCCTTTATGAGGAAATAATTTCTGAGCCAGGGCAGACAATGGTCTTTCAAATCCATTCTCTGTTTAGAAAGAGTTTGTAAGGAAGATTTCTCCCAGACACCACATGAGAAGATCGTGATGTCCTTGGAAATCTCTATAATTAACAATAAGCCTCTTTCCCAATTGAAAATGGACCCTCAGACCCTAAAGTAGCGCTGATACTTCTATTTCTGACCCACACCTTTCATTTTATGCAATGCCTTTGTAAAAGCAAGGGCAAGAACAACCTGGAGAGAAAATTTCAAATTTTGGAACACTGCCACCAAATCAATAATGGCGGAACAAAATGAATTATCAGACTCCCCTGCTTCAATCACAGGGAGAAGCAGGGACTTCGCCAAAAGAGAAACTGCAATGTTAAGAAACAGAATGAATTGACTTTCAGGTAGGCTTATATCTAATTAAATGGGACCGGGGGCAAAGGCAAGGGAGAACCATCTAAGGCTGATAAGAAAATGATCAGTACCAGGTGACTCAGCTCCATTGGAGTCTGCATTTATCAAGCAGGCATGGAAAACATGGTGTTGTCACAAGGGACATGGAGGAAAAATAACCTTCTTTAGTGAAGACTGTTTTCCCCTTGCTCATCATAACCATGATATAATGCTTCAAAGCTCCTGGCTCCAGGAGTCAAATAGTCTCATTACTGGAAGCAGTAATTGCAATGAGTTGAAAAAGAAAAGAAAAAAAAAATCTCTCTGGTTCTTGTGATTGCACTGTACCTTAAAAAAAAAAAAAAAAAGCAGAGAAATACGGCCTACTGGACTCTTTGTACCACTGGCTGGTTCTGAGAACACATTCTGTGAGCCACCTCTGGAGGATAGCACCTTCGCAATAGTTACCAGAGGACACCAGCTAATCAGATCCGAGCTACCAGCAGCCAGCTGGGTACCTATTATCTCCCTTTGGCCAGCCACATTAGCATCTGGAGTAGAAGTAAGCCATCTTAAGGAGTCCAGCTTCTAGGGAGAATGAGTGAACTGTGTCCGGAATCTTCCCTGGAATCCTCCCAATGGTTTCCTTCAAACCTGAAAATGATAAGAGCTGCAAAATGGAGTCTTTATATTCATGGAAATTCAGGAAAAAATGTTTCCAAGGACCCCACTCTGTCTTCCCAGGCCAGATTCAGAGCTGTTTATCAGGTCACTTATTAGATTCGAAATGCTGCATTCTGAGGTCAGGAAATACAGAATTGTTAAGGTGTCTAATTTTAGCCCGGGTGACTTCTGAGAAGCCGGATACCTGAAAAGAAAAATAGAGCAGATCCTTTTCTCCCCCAGTCACTGTGTCAGGTCTGCCTTGTACTCACACCTGTAGGCTGCACTGGAGAAGATGACATTAAACTTTCATGGCTGATACTTAGGTCAAAGAAACTGCCGACTTCCTCTCTAATCTACTGTTTTCTTTCCAATTCACTGTGAGCCATGCAAACACATATTAACATCTCTTGCTCCATTTCAAAGCAGCACTGTTCTGGAAATGTGTACGAGTGACACTCAGTGCTTCTGATATATGTTTAAATAAGACCAGGATGACTCACCACTCTCTGGTCCTGTACGGCTGATTATATGTTCAGAATTCCCCTCAAAAGCAAAAGAAAAATAATCATAAAAAAAAAAAAAAAAAACACCAGCACTTTCTCCCTGCTTTAAATGCTTTTAAATGGAAAAAGAAATATAGCAAGTGAAATGGTGGAACCGGCAGGGCCAATACTGAATTAGCATGAACATTGCAAACAGTCTTTCACCCTTCTAGGGAACTAAATTCACTAAAGTTGTACAAGCTTTATTCAGGAAATTATAGATCTTATTATTGGGGCACTGTGTGGCAGGTGCCAAAAATATTTAAATTTTATCCATTTCCAATTCATGAAGTCTATTGTAGCACTGTATTATAGTATTATTAGATTTGCCCATTTAACTAGGAAGCCTATTATAATAAAATACAACACACAATAGCTGTTTTCTTCCAGGAAGAACCTCAGCATTATCTATAGTGCATTGTTTCCCCAATCAAAAGAAATCCAAGTTTGATTTTTTTTTTTAATTTCGGTTTTTAAAGAAACACAACTTCTATCTTCTTTTCATAATAGTTTTGGCACTATACTATTTAGAAAAGCAGAAGGGGGGAGAAGGAGGGAGGGAGAGAATAAGGAGGAAAGAAGGAAGGAAGAAAAGGGAAAAAAAGAAAGAGAGAAAAGAAAAAGAAAGAAAGAGAAAGATAGGAAGAAAAGAACAAAGGAAGGAAGGGAGAAAGAGGAAGAGAGAGAAAGAAGAAAGAGGAAGAAGGAGGGGAAGAAAAGGAAGGAAGAAAGAAGAAAGGAAGGAAGGAAGAGGAAGAGAGAGAGAGAGAGAAAGAGGAAGAAGGAAAAAAGGAAGGAAGGAAGAAAATGGGAAAAAAAGAAAGAAGGAAAGAAAGAAGAAAGGAAGGAAGGAAGGAAGAAAGAAAGAAAGAAAGAAAGAAAGAAAGGAAGGAAGGAAGGAAGGAAGAAAGAAAGAAAGAAAGAAAGAAAGAAAGAAAGAAAGAAAGAAAGAAAGAAAGAAAGAAAGAAAGAAAGAAAGAAAGAAAGAAAGAAAGAAAGAAAGAAAGAAAGAAAGAAAGAAAGAAAGAAAGAAAGAAAGAAAGAAAGAAAGAAAGAAAGAAAGAAAGAAAGAAAGAAAGAAAGAAAGAAAGGAAGAAAGGAAGAAAGGAAGAAAGGAAGAAAGGAAGAAAGGAAGAAAGGAAGAAAGGAAGAAAGGAAGAAAGGAAGAAAGGAAGAAAGGAAGAAAGAAAGAAAGAAAGAAAGAAAGAAAGAAAGAAAGAAAGAAAGAAAGAAAGAAAGAAAGAAAGAAAGAAAGAAAGAAAGAAAGAAAGAAAGAAAGAAGAGTAAGAAAGAGGAAGAAAGTAAAAGAGAAAGAAACAAACAAATAAACAGAGAGAGAGAGAAAGAGGAAGACAGAAAGAAAAGGAAGGAAGGGAGAAACAAAGAAAGGAAGGAAAAAAGGAAGGAAAGAAGAAAAAGAAAGAATGAAAGAAGGGAGGGAGGGAGGGACAGAAGAAGGGAGGGGGAGGGGGAAGGAATGAGGGAAGGAAGAAGAAAAAGGAAAAAAAGGAGGGAAAGAAGAAATGAAGAAAAATGAAAGCAAGAAGGAACAAGAAAAAGGATCTAAAATAAATTCTGTCAGATCTCTTTTTCCCTAATTGCAGTCTTACCTACAATCCTCCTGTTTTCTGTGGTTATCTACATCCTGCCTAAATACTACATATTTATTCACACCTTTTAATTGAGATAGTGTTTGGGGGGAAAAAATGGTCATACATGAGCTTCATACGGTCAAGTACTCAGCTATTATTATATATAAATGGATTTCAGGAGCTGTAATGGCCAATTTACTTACTTGTTAAATATCATACATGCTATTATTACATCTCTACTCATTGGTGTTCTTATCCTTTGTCTCCCTATTCCATCCACTTCACAATAATGTTATGTCTCTTACTTGGAGTTTAAGAACTTTAGAAATGCCTATTAGGTTTCTTAGCTAACTCTTGAAACTACAATTTTAGCCAAGAATCACAGCATGTTAGTGCTGGAAGAGACATACCCTCACCTGATCCTTTGTGCTTGTTCAGTCATTACAGGCAAGTCTGATCCCATTCAGAGTTTTCATGGCCAGAGACACTGCACTGGTTTGCCATTTCCTTCTCCAGTTAATTTTGCAGCTATGGACACTGAGGCAGAGTTAAGTATTGATCATGGTCACACAGATAATGTCTGAGGACAGATTTGAACTCAGGAAGATGAATCTTCCTGACTCCAAGCCCAGAATCCACTATGGTGCTACCTAGCTGCCCCATCTGATCCTATCTTCTCACTTTATATATAGGGAAACTGAGGCTCAACAAAAGACAAAACAGCTTTTCCAAAGTGACACATTAATGAGTCTTCTGATTCCTAGTCCTGTTCTTTCCACTTCATCAAAAATCTGAATTCCATAAGGGGAGGAGGTACTTACTCACCTTCTCATTTTACAGATAGGGAAAGTTAGACTAAGAGAGATTTCCATAAGCCTTACCCAGGTCACTCAAGTAGTAAGCAACAGAGCCAAGATTCAAACCTGGGTCTTCTGACTATAAAGGAAATGTCTGGTTTTCCAAGGAGATAAGGAGATCTAGTTTTTAAGTATTTTATTTAGTGAATATTGTTTCTATGTCCTTTAATTTTTTTAAATAGAAACCAAATCCTCAATTAGGAATATTATTTTGCTGTGTATTACATTACCTATGTATATATTATGACATTGCTTCCATAAGGTCATTAGATATTACCATGTCACTCCCCTTCTTAAAAAGCTCCAGGGCTCTCTATTGCTTCTAGCATCAAAAAGAAATGCCCCTTTGGAACATTTTAAAGCCCTTCACTAAGCGGCCACCATCTCTATTCTATACCGAACGTTTCTTTCTATAACTATGGACCAAATAAAATGACCTACTGGCGGTTCCTTACACTCAAAATTCTCTCTCCCATTTCCATACATTTCACAAGTGTGTCCCCCATCCTTGGAATATATTCCATCTTCACTTGACTCAGAATTTCTCTTCCTTCAAAAAAGACCCTTCCTAAAGCCTGCAACTAGAAGTGCCTCCACTCCAAACTATCTTGAGTTTACTTTGCATCTATTTGCATCCATGCTTAGGGAGAACCCCTTTGGGGCTATTTTTCAATTCCCATTCCTCTTGGTATTCCATGTGCCCAGAAGGTCATTGACTAATGTCAGGATACATGGAGAACTTTAAGAGAGTGAGATCTTTTCTCCATTACTTATAAGTATTTATCAATGTGATTCCCACTGATTATTCAGTTAACCAGCTAGAATTAGTTTTTAGAAAGGGGGTATTTACTAATGTGATAGAGTAAGAACAAATCATACAAATCATTAACTACTAATGTCTAGGACCTACATCCTCACAAGTACAGCCAGAATCCAAGAGAGAGCAGGTTCAAGCTTAAAGATCACATTTGGAAAAGGACTAAGATTGTGTCCCTTTCTCCTTCCTAGACTCCTCATGAAGTTCCCCTAAGCCATGTGTGTGTTTATCTCTCCTGGAAACCAAGGATGGGAGCCCTTGGGAGTTCCTGAAAATACACTTTTCTGTCCAAAGAGATAAAGCTCCCTGCATCTGACTTAGCTTAGGGTGTCAAGTTTGTCTTGTCTTAGTTCCAATAACACATTGTTACTTGTCCAGTATCTCCATGATCGAGGGAGGAAGAAATGTAGCTCTCCCTCTGGACTCACTCAATCTCCCCCATTCCCATACTCATCACTAGCTCAGAAAGTCTGCCTTCTCCAAGCACTCCCAAACCTTGGTTCCCAAAGTAATTAGTAGATGACACCTTCTAGAACTTCCTTCTGTTATGCATCTAGACTCAGAGATGTGTACCAGATGTGTCTAATTCTTTGAGTCAATCTCAACATATTTCATCCAAAGGATAGAAATGCTGCTATACTTGTACAACTATGTTATTTCCAGAGTAGTTTATGCTGCTGATTGTGTGATTGAAGTCATCAAAAATTCTTCTCACCTGGTTTACACATTTAATTGATTTATTAATTCATTGTTTTAATTGATAGAAATAGAAATATAGGCATTGGTATCTAGAGTATCCTGTTAGTTCTATTAATTGTATTGATAATCAATACATAATGTCAAAGCAATGTTCTTTTACTTATATGTGTTCATGATACAATTTCTCTTGATGGAATAGAAGCTTCATGAAGTCAGGGACTATTTCATTCTTCTCTCTGTATACAGAGATATTCCTGGTGCATAGTTGATGTGTCTAAATGTGTGTGAGCTGATTGATTGATGGATTGCTATAATTTACAGCATCTATTCCAACTACGATTGGCCACCAATAATAATATGATACAGTAGGGATGGAGCTAGACCAGAACTGAGGAAATTTAAGTTTCTTTCCAATCCCTGACACTACCATCTATCTTAGTGATATTGAGGAAGTCAACCAGTCTTTAGAAAGAAGGAAATGAGAAAAATAACATACTAAATGCATGGGGAGGGATATGATATGATGTGCAAATAATGCATGGGAAAGCTCTTTTAAAAGGATTTGTGTCCATTCTGTTAGAATTTCTTATTTTCAAGAAACTTGCCAGCTCTGTTTCTTTGTCTATTAATTGAACAGAGAAGCACAGTGTTGTAGTACATGAAAGTTGGCTTAGGAGTCATTAAGAACTAGATTCAAGTTGGCTTCTTACACACCAGCTCTGTGACTCTGAGAAAGTGACAAATTCACAAAGCCCCAAGAAAGTCTCTAAGACTGTCATTTACAAAGGAGTCCCTGATCTCTAACAGTGGAGGGATTTTCCACACCAAGAATCTCTCCATATTCCCATACAGATCTCTGTATAAGGATGCTTACAACACAAACACCATCTAACAGGGGCGTTGGGAGAGCCAAATGGGGCAATCTATGAAAAGTACTTTGGAAATCTTCAAGAACTTCATAGATACCAGCGGCAGCAATGGCAGACCCGATGGTAAACAGGAAAATAATAATAAACTCAGGTAAAACCTGATACCAAAATTCCATAGTCTTAAGTCATAGGTTTAGGGGCAAAGAAGTCCTTGGGAAGTTCTGCATGTGAGGTAGAAGAAGTACTTAAATGCTTATTTCTCATTTAATTATCTGATGCTCACAGTAGCCTCCTTTGTTGCCTTCAGCTAGAACAGAGATAAGGAAAGACACCAATAAATAACGTGGAGGTCTGAAGGAGAAGCCATGTTTCATGGGACACCCTGCTTCTGCAGCTGTTGTTAAAATATTACTGCTAATTAGCTGGCTAGTTCTATGTAAACCCTTACAAAGGAGTATTTTTACACAATCATAAAATAAATTAAACTATCAAAAATTCACACTGTTAATTAAAATAGCCCCTGTAGGAGGGGGAAAATAACTACAAGGCTGAGGTAAACAGGATGCAATTTTGTGAACACAAACTGATTAATTTTATTTTCTATTACAAGTATTTGCTAATATCATCAAAATAGGAAAACAAAGCCATTTTGTATCAACTGGCAGTTGACAGTGGCTGAGACATCTGAGGATGCAGACAAAACTTTTCGTGATGCCGAAGAAAGAGTATTTCTCTGATCCCCGGTCCCTGAAAATTGGCAACTGCAAAAATTGGGATAAAAATAATAGTCCACCTGGCATTTTTAATCTCATAACAGTTGTTAAAATTTAGCCCTGGCCTTTCCAAGGTGCAATTTTAATTTATATTTTTGAACAGCTCCAGCACTGTTTGGGATGTCTGTAAGGAGGTCTCACAGGGTTAATAAAAGCCAGGGCTAATAGTTTTGAAATAAAGAATGCTATTTAGCAAAGAATGAACTCCATGTTCACATTCTGTGTCTGTAAGAGCCAAGTTAAACAATAGACTTTAATTCAGCTGGTCTCTATAAGCATAACCCATTCTCTAGTAGTTTTATCTCTCCCCCCAGCTGTTGAAAGCAAACATTTTTTTCTGACAATGCATTCCTAAAAAGCTCGGTATTTTGGATACAGTTTTTAAATCGCCTTCTGAAGAACTTCAGATTTTATAGTAACTCATTAGGTATTTTATGAAAATTACGTGTTCATTCCATTAAAGCTTTCCCATTAGGAATCAGCTGGGTGGCTCACTGGAAAGAGCAGTGGGCCTGGGGTCGAAAAGATCTAGCCTCAGACACTTACTCGCTGTGTGATCCTGCACAGGTCATTTAATGCTGTTTGCCTCAGTTTCCTCATCTGTAAAATTAGCTGGAGAAGGAAATGGTAAACTATTTCGGTATCTTTCCCAAGAAAAGCCCAAATAGTGTCATAAAGAATTAGAAACAACAGGACAACAATAACATATTCTATTCTATGAGTTTCTAGTCTTTCTGGGCAAGACTATACATTTTTACCACTCAGCATCCATGTTCTGTTGTCTTCCCCTAAGAAACTGACTGCGTATATGACAGCAAACATCTGGATAAAAAACTAAAAAAAAAATTAACTTCAAATCTCGATGTTTTGACTGAATGACTTCAACTATCCAAATATTCCCGATTTGAACCTGATTCTTTTTCCATTTTTACTTGGATTGTGTTTCGTGTTGACAAACAGATTTCCTTTGTAAATGATGACCATTCTTTTATCATGCAATCCTTGCAAGGTACCAGCAGGATGAGTTATAGGCAGGAGCCCCAGAAAAACCTCACACCTTTGATTTTGACATACCTCTGAAAGCTTGGCTGATGTTTATTTTTCATTTTGTTTTGAACATCTCACTTACTGTTTTTTGCTCGCTATTCAAATCAGTTTCGATTTCTGGAACAAATCTATCTGCTAGAGGAGAAGCTCACCTCTGCTCCAAGAAAAGCCATATTGCAATTTAAAAGCCTCATCTTTTTAACATCAACATTCTTCCAGCAACACTGAATGCTGGGGACTCCAAGAACTGAAAGTGATGAGTCATTAAAAGGAAGACATCCCATTTCCAATGTGGTGCCTTTGCATTCACCACCTCCCACTCCTAGAACAAATGCATTTTCACCTCACCTCAACCTCCCAGAATTTCTCGTTTCCTTCAAGACTGTGCCCAGAAAATAACTTTTGCAGAAAGTCTTTTTTATCCAAGCCGCATCTCCACCCTAGCTGCTGGCAGCCACCTCAAAAATGTTTCCTTATATTTATTTTATATCTATTTTGCATGTAATTATCATGCATATGTTGTCTCTCCTGGTAGGCTCAAGCTCCTTGTTTAATTTTTTGTCTACTTGGCACAGTATGTGTACAATGCTGAGACTAAAGGGGGTGGAAAAAAATCTTGCTGATGGATTCAGTGATGGAACGACTGATAAGGAAGATCTCCATCCTCTCCCAGGTCAGTGGTGGATGGATGTTCTACACAAGATTGATGGGAGTAGATGAAGGAGATTCACCTGTGTGAGTCTTAGAGAAAGGACCTGCATTGATGAGATAACAGAATTCAATTTAATTCAATGGACTTATTTATTTATTTATGGACTGCTGATGAGCCCTCACTTATTAGAAAGGCACAAGCTAAAGTGTGTCTAAGCCCTCTAGAAGATTTCATTCTAGTCTTCTATCCAAGTAATCCATGAGATAAAAACAACAAATGCCTCTAACTTGGCACTTCAACATTTTACTTCCCGAATGTTCTCATATTTTAATATGGGACTGCTATATTCCTACTTTACAGATGAGTAAACTGAGTAGCAGAGAGCTAGTTCATGAGACTGCTATGTTCCTACTTTACAGATGAGTAAACTGAGTAGCAGAGAGCTAATTCATGAGACTACTGTATTCTCACTTTACAGATGAGTAAAATGAGTAGCAGAGAGCTAGTTAATGAGACTGTTGTATTCTTACTTTACAAATGAGTAAACTGAGTATCAGAGAGCTAGTTAATGAGACTATGTTCCTACTTTACAGATGAGTAAACTGAGTAGCAGAGAGCTAATTCATGAGACTACTGTATTCTCACTTTACAGATGAGTAAAATGAGTAGCAGAGAGCTAGTTAATGAGACTGTTGTATTCTTACTTTACAAATGAGTAAACTAAGTATCAGAGAGCTAGTTAATGAGACTATGTTCCTACTTTACAGATGAGTAAACTGAGTAGCAGAGCTCTGGTTAATGAGACTGCTACATTTATACTTTACAGATGAGTAAACTGAGTAGCAGAGAGCTGGTTCATGAGACTGCTATATTCTCATTTTACAGCTGAGTAAACTTTACAGATGGTTTCGGTACCCAAGAAATGGAGGCAGGGTTCATACCTGGACTTTCTGATTCCAAGTCCCTCCTTTAAGAAATAATGTGATTCGCACTAAACCCCAGAGATTTGGCTGAAAAATGAACAGCTAGAGGGACATTTTCTGACAGCAATTTTGACAGTGTCATTTAATTGTTCTAATGACACTGAGGATTGTTGATAGCCTAGGCCATGACAGGTTTTCATAAGCGATTTGCACAGATTCTTCTTTGTCTGTTGTGAAAAATATATTAACCCACATCTACAAGTATTTGTGCATGAAAAGTCACAGAAAGACACACTCATGAATAGATCCACAAATGGAGGATCTACACGTTAAGATGGATATGGACAAAAGATTGTGCATCCGGAAGAGAAAGACCAAGACAGAATGCATAACCTCTGAAGAACTGGTGAAAGAAAACAAAAGGCTATCTTCAAAACTGTAAAAGAACAATTAACTTCAATCTACATGTCTCCTGACAGCAGAAATGGGTAGAACTTGAAAAGGTAGATTTTTGCTCAATAACAGAAAGAATAATACTAATAATCATAGAAATCCAACTTTGAAAAGTGTCTCATGAGCCAGTGATCTCCCTAGTGCTGGCGGTATTCTAGTCAAGGTCGGAGGACCATCCATCAATCAGAAATGTTGGAGAGCTGGGTGAGAGATTGGGCTAAATGATGCTCAGCTCTATTCCAGCTCCAAGATTCTATGATCTAGAGGGGAAGGAGGAGAGAAGAAGGGCCAGATGTGAGACAACTGGAAGGTGAATGAGTAGCAGATGAGATTTGAGGGGCCAAGAATGAGGAATGAGTGAAACACTAGCATAACCCAGAGGGGAGGGTTTCAGAAGAAATGTGAACAGTCCATTTTTCACTGTGGTTACTTTGAGTTGCTGGCAATATAACTCATTCGAGATGCCCTGTCAGAAGCCAATGATGTGAGGGAGAGATGGAGAAGACTTGCAAGTAGACAATTCTAGCTCACAGCTCATGACTTATTATTCCCTTCTCCCTTAGCATTCTGCTCCAAGGCAAGGGGACTGGCCTAGGAAGCAAGAGCTCTGAAAAACATAGCCTTTTAAAAATATTTTCTTCATTTTTCCTTCATGCATCTCTTACAAAAACTAATTTGGCAAGAATCAGTGTCAGTCTTATAAATACAACTTCCTCCACTTTTTCAAGAAGTGTTAAAGGCATTGAGACAAGGATTTGAGTCTGTTAAATAGTAGGATGTTTTGGGGGACAGAAAGACCTGAGTTCAAATGCTTAATGTCTAACCATGGGTGAATCACTTTGAGTTTGAATTTCCTCATCTATAAAATGGGGGACAATAGTCCCTTATGGTTTACTTCACCCAACTGTTGTGAGATGGAAATAAGTGGAATGATTGTTAAAAGTTTCTTGGTGAACTTTAAAGCCCCATCCTGATGTCAGTTATTATTGAATTCCATTGGGGGTTGGTTTTTTCTCTTTTATGAAGTTTTACAAGCCAAAAGGAAACTAAATGAAACCCAAATGAGAAACCTCAGAGAAAAACATCTTACATTTAGAGAGGGCTTTAGGGCCCAGTCATAACTTGACTCTCACAACAAACCTGAGAAACAAGAGATATTTATCTCCACCGTGGACACTAAATTTTAGGATGGCAAAGTACCACCCATCTTACAGTTAAGGAATCAAAGATTGAGAGTTGTGATTCTGTCAAGTAAGGGAACGAGTACCTGAACCCAGTTTATCATAGTCCAAGACCAGTGTTTGTTTGTTTCTTTGTTTGTTTGACTATACAACAAATCCTCTGAGATTACTTTTCAGCTAGAAAATATTTTCTTTCATTTATTTGTCCAGGCCTATTCCCTCCCTCAGATGCTTACCTTTATAGGTTCACTTTTCCTTTCATAATCAACTTTTCTAGGTAAATGTGATTCAAAGAAAAAGGGACCAATAGATCCCTGGGAAAAAGACAGCTCTTGGTATTCTTAAATCTACTCTATTATAAACCTGTGTTACTATCCAAGAACTGAGTAAAACACAGCCTTTCCTATGTTGTGTCTTGAGTCTCAAAGGGCATCCAGACAAAAGCTTTGATGAGAGGTTCCATCCATTAAGGCACAAGCAGCTGGCATATTTAGTATGCCAGTAATACAAGATCAAATTTCTGCCATTTCTGTAACTTCCATGAAGGTGTGCTTCCTGATATGCAATGACACACCTAACTCTCACTTGAATAGAGTCAAGATTCGTCTTAAGAATGAAGAAAAGAATGAAAGAATGAAGGAATGAATAAAGGGATTAAGGGAGAAGGATGAAAAAGAAGAAAAGAGGAAAGAAAAATAAAGAAGAAAAAAGAGGGAGAAAGAAGTAAATAAAGTGAGGAAAGAGAGAGAAAGGAAGAAAGTAAAAGAAAGAAAGAAGGGAAGAGAAGGAAGAGAAAAAGGAAAGGAAGAAGGAAGAAACAAAGGAAGGAAAGAAGGAAGGAAGGAAGGAAGAGAGAAAGGAATTAAGAGAAAGAAAGAGAGAGAGAAAGAGGGAAAGAGGGAAATAAGAAAGAGGGAAAGGAAATGAAAGGAAGAGAGAAAGAAAGAAAAAGAAAGAAAGGGATAAAGAAAGAAAGAGAGATGGAGAAGGAAAGAAAGAAGGAAGGAAGGAAGGAAGAAAGGAAGGAAGGAAGGAAGGGAAGGAAGGAAGGAAGGAAGGAAGGAAGGAAGGAAGGAAGGAAGGAAGGAAGGAAGGAAGGAAGGAAGAAGGAAGGAAGAAGAAGAAAGAAAGAAAGAAAGAAAGAAAGAAAGAAGAAAGAAAGAAAGAAAGAAAAGAAAGAAAGAAAGAAAGAAAGAAAGAAAGAAAGAAAGAAAGAAAGAAGAGAAGAGAGAGAGAGAGAAGAGAGAGAGAAAGAAAGAAAGAAAGAAAGAAAGAAAGAAAGAAAGAAAAGAAAGAAAGAAAGAAAGAAAGAAAGAAAGAAAGAAAGAAAGAAAGAAAGAAAGAAAGAAAGAAAGAAGGAAAGAAAGAAAGAAAGAGAGAGAGAGAAAGAGAGAGAGAGAGAAAGAAAGAAAGAAAGAAAGAGAGAGAGAAAGAAAGAAAGAAAGAAAGAAAGAAAGAAAGAAAGAAAGAAAGAAAGAAAGAAAGAAAAAAAAAAGAAAGAAAGAAAGAAAGAGAGAGAGAGAAAGAAAGAAAGAGAGAGAGAAAGAAAGAAAGAAAGAAAGAAAAAAGAAAGAAAGAAAGAGAGAGAAAGAAAAAAAGAAAGAAAAAAGAAAGAAGAGAGGAAAGAAGAAAAGAAAAAGAAAGAAGGAAGGAAAGAAAGAAAGAGAGAGAAAGAAAGAGAGGAAAGAAGGAAAGAAAGAAAGAAAGAAAAAGAAGGAAAGACTAACATTAGAAACAATCTGCAGAGTTCAACAGCTGGATCACATTACACAGAGAGCAGCCCGGATGACTGTTTAACAGGCGGCTTTTGTGTCTTCATGAATAACATAATGTGCTGGGTAAATGCTCTTCCCCATTTAGAAGCAGGTAGTTAATGGGAGCTGAAGTGATCAGATGCTCTGTACCCCCCAGGTTACTTATATCACGGGACTGAGCAGCACAGGGCTCATAAATAAAGCATCGGATCTTCTTTTAAGTCCAGTCAGATAAACAGGACTTCCACCATGTGACCATAGACGGTAGTGAGATGTGACACTGAGCCTGATCATTCCGGGGCCTCTTGGAATGTGACATTTTGCACACAGCACACCGAGTTCATAACCAGGGGCAGTCTCTGGAGCCCTCATCTTTGAGGTTTCTTTCTATCATCTCCTTGACTCAGCTGTTGCATGAAAAGCATGCAACTGGGTTGGATTTCAAATTATGCAAAGCTTATTCTCTACTATGTAAAGGTTAACGTAGGCATATTGGCAAATTCTAATTCTAATTTAACAATTTATTATTGAGGGCCACACACATCTCGACAACCTGCTGACTGATGCAAGCCAGTCTCTTGGTGAAGATTTTGGACAGAGCTATGGCTTGACTTTGATGGCCAGGAAACAGCTGCTAAAAGCCCACAAGATTGAATGGGGGCAGGAGGGGGTGGCAAGAGGAGTTCAGGGGGAGAAAAATATCCAGACTCTCCTTCAAGTGTTTTGTGTAATGCTATAGCCCTATCTTGAGATCCTTTCACATCGACTGTATTTAAATCGTTGCTAAAATACTGTTTTATTCTTAGTCTATGGTTTGTTTGCTGATAACTCCCACAAGATATATTCTCTTAAACATTCACTTAAAAACCAATAAACTCATATTAATTCTTGTTAGATCTTTTATTTAACATTATAAACCTCATCACTGAACAATTTCTTGACGTGGGTCAAAAATTAAACCTAAATATTTTTAAAGTAGATTATACATTTGGGGGGATCTAGACCTTTGATTTCATTTATGTAGAAAAATACCCAAGGAAGAAATCCCTTTCCCTGAGGCAGATCAGCAATCTATTAAATGGGTGGATTTGGAGGAGAATGTATTTTGGATTGCACTGAATTATGAAATGGATTTAATGATCACTGCAATGTGAAATGATCTTATTGATCCACATACCCATTGAGCTTACAAAATTAGAAAACTGACTGAAGCCATTAAAAAAGAAAATGACTTCCACTAGATCATACAGCTGGGATGTATCCGAAGCAGGATTTGAATCTAGATTTTCTTAATTCTAAGACTATACCTCCCTTCATTTCAACAAGCTGTCTCTCAGTGTACATTCAGAAAAAAAAAGACTGTTCAAACATTTATAAATATTATTAGTCTTATTTTAATCTTCTCATTATCTGAAGGAATCAGTCAAGCCACTTTTTCTTTGTAAAGAAAAGTCTATATCCCAGAGATCATTAAAAAGGGGAAAGGACCCACATGTATAAAAATGTTTGTGGCAGTCCTTTTTGTAGTGGCAAGAAACTGGAAACTGAGTGGGTGCCCATCAGCTGGAAGATGGCTGAATAAATGATGGGATGTGAATGTGATGGAATACTATTGCTCTATAAGAAACTATCAGCAGGGTGATTTCAGAAAGGCCTGGAGAGACTTACAGGAACTGATGCTGAGTGAAATGAGCAGGACCAGGAGATCATCATACATGGCAATAGCAAGATTATGCAATGTTCAGTTCTGATGGACATGGCTCTCTTCAACAATGAGATGATTCAGGCCAGTTCCAATAGATTAATACCTAAATACTTTTAAAAATAGATATACATTTTAGGTGATCTAGACCTTTGATTTCATTAGTGTAGAAAATGTCCAATGAAGAAATCCCTTTCCCCAAGGCAGATCAGCAATCTATTAGATTTAGATGGAGAGCCATCTGCATCTGGAGAGAAGATTGTGGCGATTGAACGTGGATCACTACATAGTATTTTCACTTTTGTGGTTTGCTTGTTTTTTTGTTTTCTTTCTCATTTTTTTCTTTTTTGATCTGATTTCTCTTGTGCAGCATGAGAAATATGGAAAATATGTATGGAAGAATTGCATATGTTTAACATAAATCAGTTCGCTTGATATTTAGGGAGGAGAAAGGGAAGAAGAAAAAATGGAACGCAAGGTTTGTAAGGGTGAATTTTGAAAATTATCTTTGCAAACATTTTGAAAATAAAAAGCTATTACCTTTTTTAAATCCCTCTTCTTCAAAAGTACTCCAAGAATAAGTATATTTCTACTCACTTATTCACTCTGACCTCTCCCTATGACTTTTTCAGATGGGAAAGAGGATTTTACTAAATTTACTGTTCAAATAGTCACTGAATCTGTTTTTTACCCTTCTTCGTGGAGCATGGTGCAGTGAGTAGGAGGAAATCTAGACCAAGAATCAGAGGGTCTTTCAAAATCTCTATTATTTATTTTCTCTTTGAGTTCAGACAAGTCATTGGAAAAAAAACAAACCTGACTTTATATATCCTCCCCAGATGAAAATTTCTGATCCTAAGAGATCTCTGACTATCCCTTTCTGCCTAATTCACTCCTTACTTTAAACAGTTGGGTGTCACATCTGTATATACTCTGCTTTTGAAATTGCTGTTTTGGAGAAATAAAGCGGGGTAGCCATAATATCCAAGCAGAAACTGTGAATGCTAATGTCAGGTCTGTGGCAGATTTACTGTGTGGCCCAAGGCTGCTCATTTAACCTTTCTGTCTCTTAATTTCTTCATCTGGAAAATGGAGATGCTACCTACTTCATGGGGTTTTTGCAATAACTGGTGCATATGGGTACAGTGTTTCAAGGTTAATGGATGAAACTGATATTGAAATGCAAAGGAGCAGGAAAATGTGTGATTCTGTTGAGAAAATCAGGCACAGCAGTATACCTCTAGATGGATACAGCATGTGTAGGATTACAAAGCATCAGCCCTAAGGTCAAGCGTTCCAAACCACATGACAAGTGCAGTAAGCCATTAGAAACGCACCACCTGGAGGATTTGATTGTTGTTCCCAAGTAGAGTTTATAAAACAAATAAAGAAAAGGGTCAGATGCACACATTTATCAAGCACCCTTGATCTAGGTCTCATATTGACAGGCAAACAGCTGCATTTGGAGGCAGATCAATAAATCCATTTCATAATATAGTGCAATCCAAAACACATTCTCCCCCAAATCCATCCATCTATATATTAGAAATCCATCCTGCTTTGCCTTCAGCCTGTCAAATGTCACAACAGAGTGTGGAAGTCAGGTTGCCAAGTCTATATCCTGAACTAAATCCCAATGGAAACCTCCCAGATATAAATAACCACTATGAACATACAGAGAAGAGAAACAGCTGTAAAGTTTCTCTCTCTCTCTCTCTCTCTCTCTCTCTCTCTCTCTCTCTCTCTCTCTCTCTCTCTCTCTCTCTCTCTCTCTCTCTCTCTCTCTTTCTCTTTTCTCTCTTTTTTCTCTCTCCCAATTGAAGTCATAAAATTATTCACCACTAAGAAAAATCTAAACAGAGACTGCTTAGCCATTCTAATTTTCTAGTCCCTAGGACAAGAACCATCTCCAAGCCAGAGTTTTAAAATTTTAGTTTTAATCCCTGGATTCTTACAGAAAAGCCCCCAGAGAGAAATGAAAAAAAAAGCTCTTTTTTTTACTGCCTGGCATCTCATTTAGCTATGACAATTGAGATTCATCAATGGATTGATTCCATTAAAAGGTGACCTTTTTTTTTTAAGGCAGGGGAACAGATAGTTCTCTTTGAGTTGTGAGTTGAATGTTGAGCCACTAGGGAATTGTCAGTGAGGAAGTCCAAGTTTAATTAAAACAACAACAAGAAAACAAAAACACAAAACAGCAGGCCAGCAAGAGGCATGTCCAGAAAAAAGAAGAAAAGAAGGAGAGGAAGGAATAAAAGATATCTCCTGGAGAAAGACTCCTGTTGCAATAGGAAGAAGCCACAGCTACGGAGTAGTGAGTTGCTATCTGGATACAGGATTGCCTCCATCCCTTTCACCGACAACCTATCTTTCATTATTCACTTGTGCCTGATTTTTTTTGCTGCCTTTAAGGGAATATCTGGACCATGTCTTTCCATCTTTTGTTGATCTGTGCTCAAGGCAGATAAACTCATTTTCATTTTAGGTTAAGACAAATAAAATTAGAAGGTAAATCTGCTGCCGTTGCCACAGCATAAAAATATCAAATATAATTTATTTTGTGGGATATCTGTGCTTTCTAATTGTCTTCTCAATATCCATGGGAAACAGACAGGCAGCAGGGAAAGGTTTCCCTCGATATCCAAAATAACCGGATTCCTAAAAAGTTAACTGTAAATTCAAATTCCATATACAATGTGAAAATGTATTTTCCTATAGACTTACATCAAAAAAAATTTGCATTCCCGGGGCATGGTCTCTTTGAAAGCTGTCCTCGTACAGCAAAAAGCAAAAACCTTGCAGAGCAGCTCAGGTCACAGCTTGGCTACTCTGCAGCCACTCAGTGCCAGGCGGCCTTTCATAGCAATGGCCCTGCAGGAGTATGGGAGAGCTCTCGCACTCCCCCCTCCCCATACCAAACTAATCCAGCTTTCTGAATAACCCTTTACTTGTTTCTTCCTGGAACGTGTTACTTTGGTGCATTTTCCCATTTTTTAGAATTTCTCTCTTTAAGATGAAAGGAAGATAAGGAGAAAATGCAGTTCAGCATCTCTATCCCAGTCTCCCTATCAAAAGACAAAGGCAAAAAAGAGCAGAGTGGCCTTCTCAGAATGGGATTCCCAAGAGACTTCAAGTATTATATGTTTATAGGATTGAGAGATCTCACAGAGGGGCATGATGGAGAGTGGAGTATTTTGTGTATAGCCCTATTTTTCAGGTGGGAAAATTGAGATACAGGAAGGGTAACTGACTTGCACCAAGAAGCAAAAAATGTCCCTGGGTTCCAAGGTCTCTTGGAGCCTGCTGCAATGGGGATATTAAAAAAAAAAAAATACTTGGCACAGTCTCTGGTCACAAAGAACAAAGGAAACTTTGCAAAAGAACAAATGGAGAAAAAGAATAAAACAAGTAACCAACTTTGAGTGGATTATTTTGCTTTTGTGAAACTCATTTTCTGAATCTATAAAATGAAGCATTTGACCTTTGGAATCTCGATTGGAAAAACCTCGAGTCTCTAAGAACAAATATCCTAGAGGAGAAGCTAAATGACTATGCTCTTTTGGGGGTACCTCACTAGGGAGGGGCTGAGGGGTGGATTCAGGGGGCATTGCAGAAGGCTGGAAGAGCAGGCACCGGATATCTGAACTTTGTTTTCTGAGTCTTCCTACCGAACTGAGGTCTGGACAGGTATCGGCTCCACAACGTGACACAGGAGACTTCATCACTTTCGAGAGAACACGTTTGGGCTCATATCAAGTGACCTAACTTGGATGCTGGCTTTCAAACCATGGAGAAGTCACTCGGTTTTACATCTGTGACCCTCTCTTCTCTCCTCTGCAAAAGGGGGGATAATGAGACTTTGTGATACCCTTCCTTGTGGTTTACTGTAAAAGCTTTTCTTTATAAATCTCATTGGACCATAAAAATGTGCTAGTTCTAGTCATATCCCATCCTCTATTTCTGATTCTTGTGCCCTTTTTTGTTGCTGTTTTTCTAAATCTATATCTCTAATCTAATCTAAACCTAAAATCTCATCATATATAATTATATAATATATATAATTATATTGATAATATATAAATATGCTGATAATAACTGATAACACTGACTTTTTTTAAATAAAGATCTAAGTTACAAACTATTTGGATGAGTTAAATCTGGCCATTCTTTGTCTAGTAAAATGTCAGCTACTTGAGGACAGAACTAATTTTTTTTCAACCATCTTTGAAACAGTAGTCTAACACAGTTACCCTAAATTTGTTACAAACTTAGCAAATGATTTGTAGATTTGAATTGAATTCATCCTCCAATGTCACAGTAACACTAGCAACTGTTCTGATTTTGTTAACTCTTGTTGTCTTAGAACTGTTGGGGCAGTTAGGTGGCTTAATGGATAAAGCACTGAATCTGCAGTCAAGAAAATTCATCCTGGGTTCAAATCCAGCCTTAGATACTTTCTAGCTGTGTGATCCTGGGAAAGTCACTTAACCTCATCTGCCCTGGTTTCCTCATATGTAAAATGAGCTAAAGAAGGAAATGGCAAAGCACTCCAATATCTTTGCCAGAAAAACTCCAAATACTACTAATATGCTCATGAAGAGTCACACACGACTAATGGCTAAACAACAAAAACTAGAATTGTAGTTAATCCAGTGTTGCCTAAGTTTAAAGGCTGGGCCAGCAGCCATTATTTGTTCCAAGGGGCAAGGATATCATTTTAACAGTTTTGGGTTTTCTTTCTTTATCACCACTGTACTTGAAAGATAATTTCCATAAAATGTTATTCAAATTTTAAAATAATTTAAGCAATCACATAGCAAAAAAGCAAAACCTTTGCTATCTGGAACATTTAAAAATTAAAATATTTTTACTAACAGTTTTCCAAGTAGCTGAAGATCGATTTAATATTTTACCCCTTGTATTTTTTTTTATTTTAACCATTTTGGATAAAAAATCTTATCAAATTTCCTTGCCCTTTTAAAATTGGATAAACCAAATAAAATTAAATGCTTTCTGGATGAATAAGCATCAATAATATGAACTTCAATTCCTTTCCAATGCTATAATATTGTGAGGCCTTCTGAGTCCATGGATGTCTAGAGAATGTATTGTCCTTTCACTAAATGGCCCCAACCATTGTCAATTAATTACAATAAGAGAGGTCATAAAAATATGATTCTTAATCTTCAGGATTCTCCTGTTCCCATATTACATTTGCTTTATAAGTAATAGAATTTTTTATTTGCAAGTTGGGCCTCAAAAAAACCATTAAATCCAATATACTCATTTTTTACAGAGTAGGAAACTGGGGACCAGGGAAGTTAAGCACTTTGCCTGAGGTAACAGTAGTAGTAGTTAACCAATCCAATCATCCTATTTTCAAATCCAGTGCTCTAGCCATGTTGCCTCAAGCTTCACTTATATGAAGCCCTTCCCAATCACCCCAAAGGATGCTGTTCTCTCTCCCTAGTTACTCTATTCTGTATGCTTACATATGAACAAATCTACCCCACTAAAATGTAAACTCCTTGAGATGAAGGACTGTTCATGTTTTGTCCGTTATCCCTAAGCACCTAGTACAATGCCTGGCAGAGTCTGCCTTTAACAAATGTTTGTCAGTAGATTGCCCCAACTATTAGACTCCTTCCAGGCATAAAAGACTTCCTGGAAATTCATTTCCAGGGGAATTTTAATTTTTAAAAATCTCTTCAAGAAAAAGAAGACCTTAGATTTAGCATCTGTGGGTTTTTTTGAAGCTTTGAGATTTTGAAAGTTTTTTACCAGCAGCTGTCTCCTAAATAAATTCAAATTAATATACTAAATATACTAATATATGAAAAATATTGAAACACAGTTTTGTAAAGCTTGGAAACAAATGAACCAACCAAACAAACAAAAAAGATGCTCTTTCAGGGTTTTTTTTTTCCCTCAAAACTCATTATTTACAGCTTCAGAATTTTTTCAGTAATTTCAGTTATTGTGATAAAGAAACTATGGCTATCCATAGAGGTAAGGCAGAGGAAGGGTCCTCCCATGCTGCACCAGCCTTCAGTATGGGCCTGAGAACAGACTTGGAATTTGTTATTGGGTGATTACTTCTAACAGTTCCATCTATTTTTCCGGGAATGTGAAAATGATCCTTGCTTCTTTTAAAAACACAAAACTAGTCAAGTCTTCTCATCTTGCTATTCTAGTCCAAGAATATATGACCTCTACTGATTGAGAAGAGAATCACCAGGGGCAGTTAGGGGGTACAATGGATAGAGCACCAGCCCTGAAGTCAGGAGGATCTGAGTTCAAATGTGACCTCAAACATTAAACTCAAATGTGAAAAGAAAAGAAAAGAAAAGAAAAGAAAAGAAAAGAAAAGAAAAGAAAAGAAAAGAAAAGAAAAGAAAAGAAAAGAAAAGAAAAGAAAAAAAAAGAAAAAAAGAAAAAGAAAAAGAAAAAGAAAAAGAAAAAGAAAAAGAAAAAAAGAAAAGAAAAGAAAAGAAAAGAAAAGAAAAAGAAAAAGAAAAAAAAAGAAAAAAAGAAAAGAAAAGAAAAGAAAAGAAAAAGAAAAAGAAAAAAAGAAAAGAAAAGAAAAGAAAAAAAGAAAAGAAAAGAAAAAAAGAAAGAAAAGAAAAGAAAAAGAAAAAGAAAAAGAAAAAGAAAAAAAGAAAGATAATCACAAGGAAAATGGGCACCAGGAAATGGACTTTGACATAGGCACTGAGGTCCATGAGACTGAAGGGAAAAACCACAGGTCTCTACAATGAAACAGATCTGGTGAAAAGCACTTTCCATGTGTAGGGTTAAGGGCAAATATTACAATTAAAAGAGGCAGAATCAGCAGAGGTTCCTAACATGACAGCCTTACACCTGACATGCCAAAGGGTCTCTGCCTACTGGAACACTGGTTCTGGTGCCCTCTTATCTCTACCTTCAATTTTACTAACTAAACTTTAACTTTACTTCCAAACCCCATAATAAACCTCTTTTATTAATCTAAAAAAAATAAAAAAGAGGCAGAATCCTCTTACCTTTATCAAAGGAGACAATATTTATAAAGTGTTTAGCCTCTTGCTTGATATATATTAGGTATTTAATAATTGCTTGTTTCCTTCCTTCCTTATGTACATACACACAAGACTAGCCTGGGCAGAAAGATCAAAGGTGTTTTCAGCACACTATTATAAGCACACAGATAGAAAATCTTTAAGCCAGAAGCTGTCACTCTTTCCAAAGAGATAAACCTTAAATCATCTCAAAGGGAACATTATGGAGATCTAGGACAGGGCTTTTTTACCTGACTCCAGATTTCAGGGGATCCAAGAGTTACTTTTTGATTTTTCACTAACTGCTGATCCAAATTTACTATTTCTTTTGCTTATGAATCTAAGCAACAATTCACAAATATTAGACATCATCTGGCTGTCAAAGGGATATAAAATGTTTTTTTTTTAATTTTAAGAACCCATCATCTAAGGTAATTTCTGAAAATGAGAATAATAACCTAAGACGTGCAGAGTTTGGGCTAAGCCAAAAAGTATTTTTCAAGGAGTAAAAAGCCTACCAAGATCACTTTTCCAAATGTGAAAAAGCCCTATGAGTCAGTCCTTAATGAAGAAAAAAAAATTTAAAACAGAGACAGGTCCATGGAGAGGTTTTTTCAGTTGGAATTCTCTCTATGGAACAAAACAGTCCACATTTATGATGTACTTTAAGGTTTAGAAAATACTGTTCTCATGACAACTGGTGACACAGACATTGCAAGCCTTCTCCCTACATTTTACAGATAAAGAAACTGAGGCTCAGAGCAGTGACAGTCCAGTTACATAATGAAGAAATACTTCTCTTCCACCTCAAGCCCAGTGATTTTATTGAAATAATTATCAGACTTAGAGGCCAGAGAAGAGCAACTTGTTTCTCAGTGAATGGACAGAAGGGCCACAAATCATTAAGTCCTGCTCCAGGCAGTAGTTTCTCCCTTCAAGAACAGGCACAGACCTCCCCCTTGAAATGACAATTCCAATTCATTCTGAAAGTACTTGAGCCTTCAATTCAAATGACCACTGATCTCCTGCTTCAGTTTAGCCGTTCAATAGGAGCATCCAAAGGGCACCAAGAAAGGCTTTTAATGGAATGATACTGTACTCCTATAGCAGAGCCAAGTCACACTTTGGGGGCTTCCTACTTAATTTCACCTTGTCTAAATATACCCAACTAAAAATAACCTGAAAAGGAAAGCATCTCCCTGCCACAAGCCCGGCAACTGAATGCAGTATTGTACGTGACGTGAAAGAATGAGAGTCTCTAGCTTAAAATACTGGGGGAGAGTTTCAACATCAGCAGCTTATATGCTGTGATGAGAAAACAAAGTTTCCGATGATCAAAATTCCATAGTGTATTTAATAATGTAATTATCTTATTGTATTAACAAGTGCTTAGGCACAGAAGCAATTGCTGAGATGTGTGTTCAAATTGGAAGTGCAGAATTTCTTCTTTCCCACAGCTGATTACTTCTAACAGTCCTATCCATTTTTCTGGGATTATGGAAATGATCCTATTTTTGGCCTGCTTCTTTCAGAAATACAAAGCCAATCAAGGCTCCCCGGCTTGCCCCTCTAGCCTAGGAATATACAGCCTCCGTACAAACAGGTAATATTCCATGGAAGATTTCTACATAATCTCAATCTTCTTTCATTTTGGGGGGTTCTATTTTTTCTCCATTTTTAGAAAAAGACACTGCATAAAAACATGTCTATGATGCATCTTGCCAATAGTATGAAAAGATCTCTTTTTGTGTATTTTATTCCATCAGGCACTATCCTAAAGGGCTTGTGTATTATGCTTTAAAATCTGAACTGCTCCATCTAAAATACATAGGTTGTCATAGCACTATACACTTCTACTTGCATCATTTGGATACCTTGGCAAATAATACAAAATATAATCATATAAAAGGAAGCTTTTCCTCCAAAATAGGCTATCATTTCCTATCCTATCATGTTCTCAGGGTCATAGATTGAAACAAAATTTTCATTTCTAAAAGTATATCCAACAAGGAATATAATGGATCCAGGGGCCAAAGACCTGAGTGTGAATCCCTGTTTCTTCTACCTAATATCTGTGTAACCTTCAAGGGAGGTAAGTTCAGCTCTCCAGGTCTCTGTTTCCTCATCTATAAGACGATTGAATTATCATGAAGATTCCTTTCGACAATCAACATTATAATCGCCATGTAGTTTATACATCAATTCTACCTCTACAATATCACTAGTATGTGTGCTCTTCTTTTCTGTCATTTAACCCTCACCCTATCATCTCTCACCTAGCCTACAGCAGTGACTTTCTTTGTAGCTCTCTCTCTCTTTTCCAATCTATTTTCTACACAACTTCCACAGTGATATTCCTAGAGCACAGATCTGACCTTAATCTTGGTCCCGTCTCAAGAAATGTCGATGGCTCCCTACTCTCTCTAGAGTAAAACACATACTCTTCCAAGTGTCTGTCATTTAAAGTGCTTCATAATCCCCACATATCTTTTGGATTTTCAACTCTCCCAGGCCTATACTCTATCTTTCAGCCAAACTGCACTGCATACATAATATTCCATCTCCTACCTGCAACAAAAGTTCTTTTCTGATTCCCTGCAGTTGTGAGTGACCCTCATAGAAATCATTTGTTTTTAAATTAATTTCATTTGTATTTTTTTTTGTTAACTTACTGTATACTCCTAGTGGAATGGAAGCTTCTTAAGGTCAGGGACTGTTTCATTTTTGTCTCTGAATCTCCACTGTCAGGTGCTAGTACTGGGCCTGGAACCTAGAGGTTACTTAATAAATGCTTGTCAAGTTAAATTCAAGTGAATAAGTGCTCATTAATTCATACAAGCTACCAAGAGGAATTTTACTTGCTAATTATTATGAGCAGAGGAACAATTCCTAGTCTATCCCAGCTAATGGATTATCTGGATATTTAAGAAAGATCCTTCCTTCGTTCATGTCTACAGCATCCATGTCATTCAAAAGTATCCAGAGACAATTACATTATAATCTCGCTCATCTGGAAGCCCAGGACTCTTTCTCATGTATTCAGCAATATCTAACTAAGGTGGAAAACCCTTTGGCAACTATTGTCTCATTTGATCTTTAGAGAATCCTGATCAGGCTAAAAAAAAAAATTATCCCCATTTTACAGATAGGAAAGTCGAGACTCATTCGTCTAAGATTCTAGAGCCAGTTAATTGGGTCTAAAACCAGGGCTCTTGATTCCTAGTCCAGTGATTTTCCACAATACTTATCATTATATTAAGTACAATTTTTACCACATGAACTGATTTTACCATATGAAATGAATGCTGGAGACTGGGCTATAGGAGCTAGTTTGTATAAGAAAAGGCTTTATCTTCATCAGATTTAGCCAGCCAGGGGACAGAGGAACCGGATAGAATCATTATTTCTGTTAACTACAAAATGAAGGCTAATTTCTTACTTTGCCTTTACCAGGGGGGAAAAAAATGTTCTGAGTTGTCCCAGTTCTCTTCTGCCCAATAACATTTAGTAAACAGGCGGTCCCATGTAGCTACTGCTTGAACTCATTCTTCATATCTCACTCTATTATTTATGCACTCAGCTTAAAATAAACAGCCACTCTAAAGGAGGTGAGCTGGCTCACTTCGTGTAAACTTGTTTCAGTCTGACAGTTACTTTAGAACATCAGTAAACAACTTTAATTCACTTCTACAGAATTAGTAGGCTAGGGGTGCGGTAGCTCCATGAGACCAACTGTTTTCTTTAACCAGGACTACTTCTTCCTGTCTAAGTCTAGAACAACAAGGAATGATAAAAGTATAGCCATTTTATAATGCAAAGGCCGAATCCCCAACCTAAAAGCTAAAGGAGACACTGGAAAGCATCTCACTCAAGCACTTTCACAAAAAGCATTTTTCCAGCCATCATAATCTCTAAATTTGCTCAGAAGCTTCCTTGTCCCCAGAATATGGAATGGTGACTGGAAATTCTGGCAATCACATCTCAGGAGAGATACTGACAATGGCAATATCTTTCAGATATAAGCAACCAGACTAGTCAATGAGAGAGAAATTATGTCAGATGAGGAATAGTTGAAGCATTGAGCTATTTCATGGGAAAAGGGAAGCCTTTAGGGATGTCAAATGGTGAAGAAGCAGAAGATTTTTCTTCCATGTTACTCCAGACAGCAGAAGTTTGGACCAATGAATAGACCTCAAAAGCAGAATTTCCCAAGATGCTTAAGAGTGGCTGCCTTTGTGAAGTAGTGAGTTCTCCATTCATGCCAAAGCTAGATTATGATCCATTAGGGAAGACATAGAAGTCAAACTAAATTTACTTTAAGATTGTTCTAAGACTTCATGAGCAGCTTCTGGCCATAGTAATATTCTTGTCTGAAAATCTCCAAGGGACTCCCAACTAATATCATTTTAAAATCCCCTAAGTCAAGGGTTATGTTTGTAATCGACCACTCTTGGGTTATGAAAACCTATACACATGCCAAAAAACAAAAACTTGGTCAACAGGTGAATTTAGAGGGGGGGAATATGCAATTCAGAGAGACAATGGTCAGAAGAACTTTTCAGAGAGTTTCAGATAATCTTTGTTCTAATTATACACAGTACAATGACATAACATTGGCAGGCAACAATTCTTAGGCCTTTAGCTTATCACTTGTCTGGTTGACCAAAGATGGAGTATTCTATACACATGAATCATTCTGTTCAGCAATGTCCTCTCCCTGAGACTTAAAAATGCCAATCTTGCTAAGGCAGTCTGGAAAAAATAATGTCCATTCCAATTAAATTGGTCCTCCACGAAACCAATTTTTGTGCAAACTGAGACATACCCTTAGGGGCCATATCATAGAGTGAAAGATTTTCAACTAAAAAGTAAAAAGAAAGAAACAAAAAAAGCAAAAACATCACAAATTAATTTCAATTTACATTCAGAGTTCAGTTCTACATTTCCATATAAAGAAACAACCAACCAACTTTCCAAATAGTCTTGTAAATAATATCTGATTTTTTTTCTTCTTCTACACCAATAGATTCATAAACATTATAGTATTCAGAAATAAGAAATTCCTAAAATAAAAAAAAAGTTAGATTACCAGTAATTGAATGTGAAATCGGGTGTTGAATATTTCCTAAGAAATTATGTTCAAACATTTAGCATTTTGTACTTTGGTGAAATAAAATATATTATGACAATAATTCTTTATACTTACAAAGTACCTTTCATCCATGGGGCTCCAATTTTATCAATATTAGTTCATTGATTTTCGCAACACACCTGAAAAGCAGATGGTAAGTTGTGTTACCCCCATTTGTAGCTGGGGATACTGAGGGAAAATGGGGGGGGATACATTAATGGTACAGGATCAAAAAAACTCATCAGTGGGAGAACACCTCCTACAATCTAAGTCTTCCCATACACAATACCAGCCAGCACCCCCATCCTTCCTTCATGTTCTGAAATAATTTCAAAATTAAATTCGAAAAGGACAAATTGGACCCAGTGATCATTTCACCCTTTCACTGTACACGATCATCAGGAAAATATAACCCAGATGTTTCCTAGAAGTAAAAAATTACAATAATCAAGCAATGAAACCCATGTCATTCTTCTCATTAGGGGGGTAGAAGTTGCTATGTCCATTGGTTTTACTTAAGTAGTTTTCCTGGATCTTTAAGAACCGGGTACATTTTTCCTATTCAGGCCCTCCTCAACTAACCCAAAATTTAACATGGAGCCTATCATTCTAGTTTGATAAGAATGGATACAAGTGGATGATCCTAATAAACTAGTCAGTGATGCAATGAGACCTAACTCAAACCTTGCCTCTCTCCTAGATAATAACATTGGTCCAATTAGAATGCACATGTCCCTCCCCGTCTCTACAGAAAACTCTAATAGGTAGAATCCATAAAGTTATCAGTGAGAGAGGTCAATGATATGTGATTGGGGAAGGGGGGGAAGCAGCAACAACTGATCAAATATAAAAGAAAAATCTGGAAAGAATTTTTTATAGTGAATTGAAAACTTGGATGAAAATTTAACAGGCAGAATGTAACCCTTCACATGAAATTGGGTCTGAAAATATTATTACTTATCATTTAGCATGATTACACATTTGATTACACATTTCAGCACATACTGATAATAATCAACACTTTTGGGTAGTTTGGGTTTAATTTTAAAAAATCAAGGAAGTCAGAGACTTTAAAGGTAATCTATCTCATATCATTTACCAGAAACTACTACATACCAGGCTACCATGTACACATCTTTCATCCTTTTGTTTTTCTCCCAGAAAGAAACTTCATTCACTCATTCATACACTCAAAAAAGGTTTAGTGACTATATAAAGTTTAAGCTATTTGTGTAAGATGCTATAAGAGCTACAAAGAGATAAAAAAAAAAATATTGTACTGATTTGTTTTTTGTTTTTGTTCAGTGGTATCCAATTCTTCATGAGCCCCCAGTTGGGGCATTCTTGGCAAAGATATTGGAGCCTTTGCCATTTCCTTCTCTAGCTCATTTTATAGATGAGGAAACCGAGGGAAAGGGAATTAAGTGGTTTCCCAGGATTTTCCTGACTTCAAAACTGTCACTCATCAACTATTTCATCTAATTGAGCTAATTGGACTGGTTACTGGTCTAGTAGCTTTGTTACAGAAGCTCATCTAAACCTGGCCCTGGAATGATGTTTGGTGTCAGGCCAGCCCCGTTGTTCTGGGCATTCCCCGTCCACACAGTGGCTACTTCTCTGACTTTTCCAAAACTAGGGCAGAATGTGGCTCTCCTCATAGTCAATCTCCTATGGGAACTAAGGGGGATTGCAAGGAGTGTGACCTTGCCTTAATGCTATTTGAATGTGTATCTGTATTTAGTTATATTATTTATTATATTATATATAATGATGTTATATATTATATAATATAATTATATCATTACATATTATTTATTCTCTTCTCCATTTCAATGTCAATCTATTGTGAATAGTCAATCTCCTATGGGAACTAAGGGGGATTGCAAGGCGTGTGACCTTGCCTTAATGCTATTTGAATGTGTATCTGTATTTAGTTATATTATTTATTATATTATATATAATGATGTTATATATTATATAATATAATTATATCATTACATATTATTTATTCTCTTCTCCATTTCAATGTCAATCTATTGTGAATAGTCAATCTCCTATGGGAACTAAGGGGGATTGCAAGGTGTGTGACCTTGCCTTAATGCTATTTGAATGTGTATCTGTATTTATTTATATTATTTATTATATTATATATAATGATGTTATATATTATATAATATAATTATATTATTACATATTATTTATTCTCTTCTCCATTTCAATGTGAACCTATTGTGAATGGTCAATCTCCTATGGGAACTAAGGGGGATTGCAAGGTGTGTGACCTTGCCTTAATGCTATTTGAATGTGTATCTGTATTTAGTTATATTATTTATTATATTATATATAATGATGTTATATATTATATAATATAATTATATTATTACATATTATTTATTCTCTTCTCCATTTCAATGTGAACCTATTGTGAGTAAGGATTGTTTTATTCTGTGTGGTAGTATCCCCAGTGTTAGATAAAGACTTGTTGGTTGACTGACTGACCCCAAATCACTTTCCCACTGTCTTCAAGGGTTCCTGAAATCACAACTAAGCGAGTTGTTCATCAGGTTTGGGGGATGAAGGCTGGTGATGGATAGTTCATATGGACTCTAGATGAACTAAGGGGAGAGAGAAATCAATTATGAAGTAGGTCACAGGAAAGCACTGATTGGTTTATTAAATTCATTCATTAGTATCTAGTATCAACACAGAGAACATAAGATCTTAAAGGAATGAATACAGGCCAGATCAGTCCTGTGGAAAGCCCAACTAGGCTCCCCAAGGAGCTGGAGACCAGTGTGAGAGCACTGGGAATGCATGTTGGGAGGGTCGCAACTCTACTAGTTGGCTGTGTAACCAAGTATATGTCACTTCTCCTTCATGAGTCAAGTTTTCCCATCTATAGGATTTATAAACCTATATACTTCCATTACTATGCCAGAGTTGTTGTGAGAACAACCAGTATTTATAAAATGCTCCAAAATTTGCCCTCTTAATATCATCGAATTTGATTCTCATAACAACTCTGGGAGGAAAATACTATTATTATTCCCACCAAGGCAAATAGAGATCAAAGAACTTGCCGTAAATCGCATAGCTAATAAGTATGTGAGAAAGGATTTGAACTCAGACCTTCCTGGTTCCATATCTAGGGCTCAATCCGGTGAATCTTAAAGCATAAACACATGGTATCATTATTACCAAAAGTATCTGCATAGGAGAGGTAGATATTTATAATCCCCCTCCCAAATGGTTTATAATCATGTTGTTGTTGTTGTTGTTGTTTTTTAAATAAACACAAGGGTTAGGAATTGATGAAGTATTCAGAATTCTGGACTTGAAGGCTACAAGATTGCCTGCCTCAGACACTTAGTTGTTTGGCCCTCAGGAAATCACTTAGCTGGGCTTCCGTTCCCTAACTTGCAAAAGGAGGCAATTGGATTTGATGACCTCAAGTATCTCTTTTAGCTCGAAGTCTATGATTGTCTCATTCCTTCCTCTCTAACAGTAGCACTGAAATCCACTTCCAAGTCTCCTATTAATTTCCTGTGCGACCTCAGACAAATCAGGACTTCCCCAAATCTTGACTTCCTTATTGGTCAAAATGGGTGGAGTAAACTAGATGACATCATCAGAATTTATCCCAGTTTTCCTATTTCAGGAATAATTAACTTATCGGTGATGTCAAATGATATTTGTATTTAATGTCATTTTACTAACACTCTCGTACATACAGGAACCTATCTAACAGTTAGCCACATTACTATTTCATGTCAAGAGGACAAAAATATCCAAGAATAAGATACCGGCCTCCAACTCCTCCTTCTTCAGGGATAGAGACTTAGGGCAGGCCATAGTGAAGAGTTCAACATCATTTCCTACTTCCTCATTACTAACAAGTGACATATACTCAGAGAAAGATGCAAGATCAGCCGTTTATCTCCTCTCTGGCCGGTCACAAGTACTTTAGTCAAATTTCTAAACAGATTTCTTGTTTACCTGCATGTTAATAAAACCAACAGCTTTACCAGTCAGAATTTCCCCCCCAAGCATTTGAACTTCCCGTGAGGTTTGGAAGCAATTAACATTCACGAGTAACAGAGCAATCAACATGGGGATAGCTAATGGGACTGGACAGAATCCAAAAACAGATATTAGGATAATGGTGAGTCACTGACATAGGTTAGGATGTTAATTCTGGAGGGCAGAACAGTGGAATGTTTTCAATAGCTTAGTTAGGGGCTGCTGTCACATTAACATATGCAGATTTCTATAGAAGGCGCTTCTCTAGCGACAATCTATATTTCTTAAACTATCCAAAATTAGGTATTTTTCCATGAGTGTATCACTCAAATCCTAGCAAATAATAGTACATATTGAAATCAAGTTTATTTTTAAATTGCCTACCTGACAAAAATCTTTAAAATGTCATTCCCCACCAGTTGGGTCTATAGACTATCTTTATCTGTTAGCTCGCTTAGCTAGAGGCCACAAAAATAATAGCTATGAAATTCCACCCTGGCATTCTCCCAATAGCTTTTTCCATTTATTTGCGAGTATAAGTTTTTACATGCATAGGCCGTTTACTCATTGAAAGTCACCAATATTTCTACTTAAAATAACCGAGCCTCGAGTCCTTGCCACTTCTTTCTAAACGGCAACGAGTTGGAGAGAGTGCTAGACTTGGGAGTTGGGAAGCTGGGCTCAAAAGTCCTTCCTCTGACACCTCACCTCCTACTTCCTTATCCAAACCATCAAAAAGGCCGAAACCATCTGGGTCTATCTCTACCATCTCTCTCACTGTAGCTGACACACTTTTTTTTTCTTTATTAAAGCTTTTTATTTTTCCAAACATATGTGTGGACAATTCTTCTTCATTAGCCCTTGCAAAACCTTGTGTTCCAATCCCCCCCTTTTCTCCTCACCCTCCCCTAGGTGGCAAGTAGTCCAATATATGTTAAACATGGTAGAAATATATTAAATCCAATAGATGTATACCTATTTCTACAATTATCAAGCTCACATATTCTTAAGCCACTGGCCTGGGTCCCCTCCTCCTCAGCCTAAAGTTCACCTTCAAACCCATCCACAATTCCTTTCCCATATACACCTAGTCCTCATCCAGCAGCCCACTTTCCTGCCCCTCTCCTTTGAAATTCCTCTTGAAAGCTCTTCTGGCTCTTCTCTCGGGCTGGAGCAATTAAAGCCAGCCCCCATTATCTTTGGGTTTTTCACCCCCAAATTGGAAGAGAATCCTGTGAATTTTCAGATTTATGCTGGATTTGATTAGTCATGAGATGTCATGATTAGCTTTGTTCTGTAAGGCTTGAGAAGATAAATCCCTCCAGGCCTGGAGCCTTTAAAATAAAAAATCAGTCTGACAGTAAACTGTCGAAGATGATATAATTGGATAATCACCATTTATGTGGATTCCATTCTTCCCGTTATTCTCGAGTTGCCTCCATGCTTTTTCTCCCTCCGATGCTTTTGTAATCGCTCTTTCTGGTTATTAAAGGGTCCTTTCTAGCTTTAGACATTTTGCCTCTTCCCTTTCTGCTTCTCCTGTCTACAGATGCTCAAAGTTTATCCTTTTTTTAACCCCCTGTTTATCCATTGAATTACCCCCAGCCACTGATGCCGACTTTGCTTCCAGTGAGCCGGGTTTGCTAAAAGCCTGTTTTGACAAAGGTTTTACACAACAGAATTCAAATTAAGGAGAAGTTATCAACAGCCCAATACTTAGGAATCTATTACTTTATCTCGGTTGCAGCGGTTAAATATTTCTCTACGCCAACCACAAGGCTGGAAGATTAAGCAGCTAAGTGTAGTCGTCTGTCTGCTTCTTCGGTAAGGGCCCTCCACACATGGCTCAATCACCGGCTTACCCCCCTGCCCCCACCCCCCCAGCAGCAGCAGCCGAGATTAAAGTGCTTCTGGTGCTGTGGTAATCCAATCAGAGCTAGAAGTGCTTTAATCTCTACCATTCTGTCTAAAAACATGTTGGCAAAGTGCCTCCCGACGCTCTTCTGCATTCCAGCTGGGTTGTGTGCTCATTTCTAATGGACCCGGGGAGGAAGAAGTGACCTCACTTACTCCAGCCAACCTGCTCAAGATGGCTTTTCTTTATTATTTTTGCTCAAGCTCGTACAGATCACAAAGCCCCTGCCCACACGCTTCACGTGAGCCGAAATGGGCTACATCTATCCCGCTACACGGCTGGCACATTCTGTACATTAAAAGGGAGCCAGGTGGCCTGGTGGATAGAGCGCCAGGCCTAGCGTCGGGAAGGCTCCTGTTCCTGAGTTCAAATTCAGCCTCAAACACTTCCTAGCTGTGTGACCCTTGGGAAATCACAACCCTGGTTGCCTCAATTTCCCCATTGGGAAAAAATGAGCTGAAGAAGGAAATTTGCTGTTTCCAGTATCTCCAAAGAGACTCCAGAATCTTTGCCAAAAAAATTCCAAAAGAGGTCATGGAGAACTGAAAAAAAATGAAAACAGATCTCTCTAAAGTGATCAGTCCATAAAACCAAAGGAGACAAATTTCTCCAAACTTTTCCTTTCCGGAAAACTGGGATCAAATGTCTTACTTATGCTCAGTAAAGATGTCTTGCCTTGAGTGGCTAGGCACTTCTCTCTGGAGTTCTAAATAGCATGCAGCACGCAATAATTCTGTCTGAACTTTTTAGTGAGGGCATATACTATTACCATGGACTCTCTGGGTGTAAAATATCTTCATACATAAAAACATACATACAAACCCAACTCAAAAGCAGCCGCTCTTCCCCAGGAAGAAAAATGACTCCTGGTGGAAAATAACAAAGAATGCTGGCTTCCCCTATTGAATTACTTCCAGGGGAAAGAAAGCAGATTAGGAGGAAGAGGAAGAGGAAGAGGAGAAGGGGAAAGAGGAGGAGGAGGAGGAGGAAAAAGAGCATGAGAAGGGGAAAGAGGAGGAGGAGGAGGAAGAGAAGAAGGAAGAGGAAGTAATAATAGTAGAAGTAGTGGTAGGTAGTAGTAGTAGTAGTAGCAGCAGCAGCAGCAGTAGTAGCAGTAGTAGCAGCAGTAGTAGTAGCTGCAGCAATAGCAATAGCAGCAGTAATAATAGGAGGAGGTAATAGTAGCAGAAGAGTTATTAGTAGGTAATACTAGTAGTGGTAGGTAATAGGAGGAAGAGGAAGTAATAGTAGCAATAGCAGCAGTAGAAGGAAGAGGAAAAAGAAGAGGAGGAGGTAGTAGAAGTAGTGGTAGGTAATAGCAGTAGTAGTAGTAGGTAATAGGAGGAGGAGGAGGTAGTAGTAGCAACAGCACCAGTAGAAGAAAGAAGAGGAAGAAGAAGAAGAGGAGGAGGAGGTAATAATAGTAGAAGTAGTAGTAAGTAATAGCAGTAGTAGTAATAGTAGGTAAGAGAAGGAGGAGGAGGTAATAGTAGTAGAAGTAGTAGTAGTAAGTAATAGCAGTAGTAGTAATAGTAGGTAATAGAAGGAGGAGGAGGTAATAGTAGTAGAAATAGTAGTAAGTAATAGCAGTAGTAGTAATAGTATAATAATAGGAGGAGGAGGAAGTAGTAGTAGCAACAGCACCAGTAGAAGAAAGAAGAGGAGGAAGAAGAGAAGGAGGAGGAGGTAATAGTAGTAGAAGTAATAGTAATAGTAGGTAATAGGAGGAGGAGGAGATAGTAGTAGCAACAGCAATAAAAGAAAGAGGAAGAGAAGGAGGAGGAAGAAGAGAAAGTGATGGTGGTGGTAGGGTTGGTAAAGGTGGTGGCGGTGGTTGCAATAATAATAGTAGTAAACTGGGGTGAGAGGGAAATTAGAAGGGAATCTAAATGTGAGACATTTAAATATAGCGACAGGAGGGATGGCTCTATTATCGGAAGAGTCTTTGTTCCGTCACTTCCTCTGCACGTAACTGAGAGGAAACCATAAAATCTCAAATTAAAAGTTAGAAGGGACCTTAGGATTTAGAGATCTTTAGAGTTTTAGGAAGAAACCTAGATAGAAGCGGCATGATTTATCTAAGATTCCCCAGGTTTAATGACAAGCCCAGTACATGCCCCAGGTTTCTCACCTATAAAATGGGCGTAACAATATTTTAGGAATACCAACTTTACAATGTTATAACCTGGATTATTATTAACTACATGGCAAATGGACATCTATAGCACACACTGGATTCTCAGCTAATCTCTTGTGAAGATTTTTGCCAAATTTAAAAAAAAAAAATAGTGAAGAGATTTCACGTCAGTATAATTTTATGTATGTGTTTGCATACTTGCTCCATTTCCATGGAACCACAACTACTGAGACACCTGTGGGCATAAAAGATAAGTAGCTTAAGATGCTTCTACATTGGAGGGAAGAAAGTAGTCGGCCTTCTTGTCCTTGAGAAAATACAAAACTGAAATGCAGAGTGCTTGAAGAAGGAGGAAGAAAATAAAAATTTATAGAGTACCTACTGTGTCACAGGAACACGTTTTACAAGCTTTTTCTCATATGATTCTCAAAATAAAACAGATGCTGCTTTATGCCCATTTTACAGATGAGTAAACAGAAGATTGATGACTTGACCAGGCTTATCTGAGGCTAGATATAAACTTCCTGCCTTCCAGGTTCTATACACAGAGTCCAATTAAGGCAAGGAAAATATTTTCAACTTATGAGGGGGGAGGAAGTATGTGATTTAACTTAGATGTGACATGGAGAATTTCACTGAAGTCATAGAACCAAGAATATTTTCATATTTCTGCTTAGCTAATAAAGCCCCAAAAGTTTGTCACTATGCGCTAATATACTGGAGTCTAAAAAAAATTTAATATTGTCAAATTCCTGACACCGCTTCACCTGTACGGGTCAAACACATTTTACACACTGGGTTGGTCCCTAAAAATATTAGCAGTAATCAGATTTTTGAAAACCAATTCCAAATTTAGTTGCCCCAGGGAAATTTTGCCATTTAAAATCATAGTGCAGTAAGTCCTTTCAAAAAGTGAATAACTGTCTCTAAACTATGGTTTATAAATCCAAGTTGGTTTTGAATAATACATTAATTTGTGCATTTAATAACTATTTATTACTTCTCCAGAATATAATATTAAGTTCAGGTCATATATGCTTTCACTATTAAAGGATTATACTGAAATCCTGCTCATCCTGGAGGCCCAGCTTAAAAGACTGTATATACTTGGCTATAGAAGATCTGGATTTAAAACCTACTTCAAACATTTCCATGTTGTGTGAGCCTGGACAAATTGGTGAATCTCTCTGACCCTGTTTCTATTCTCAACCTCAAAATAATGGTAGAACTCAACAACCTTTAAGATGCCTTTCCATTCAAAATTTGGGATCCTGTGATCCCACGATATGAGATCTCCAGTTCGGGAACCAATCAACCTCTGACCTCGTTAGCAATATTTGTGTTTATTTTGTAATTTATCTTTTGTGTATCTTATTACCCCTTCATTCCCCATTTAGAACGATACGCTTATTGATTTCGGAAGCCTCAACCTTTCATGGTATGATGCCATTCACAGAATAGGCACTCGATGCATTTTAATTAATTGAATTGAAAGAAGAATCCAAAAAATCAGGTAAGAAAGAGTTGTACTCAAATGCCAACTCATTCACAGAAAGAATATAATGAAATGCTCTGTATTATCCTTGAATTAAAAAGGGAAAAAGTAGAGTAAAAAAGAAATATATTTGTTGGAGAGGGGACCCAAAATCCCCAGATTAAGTTGACCTAACTCAATACAAAAGGCTTTGTGCAAAGGCACCTGCATTAATGGGATTTACAGTAGTAAAGTCCCTCAAATTCTATAGAGCATATAACCATAGATATAGGACTTAATTTTGAAATGGATATCTTAAATACTCTAAGACTTAACAAAAAGGGGTGGTCATAGTATTTTGTGGTGTTGCCAGCTGAGAACTGAAATGAATCTTTCCAAGTAGCAGGATTCTGGCCTAAGAAATGAACTATTTGAAAGAATAGGAAAGAGATGGAGCTTGGATCACAGATTTAGAACTGGCTCAGGGATAAGGCAGTCCACCCCCTCTCCTTTTACAGGTGAGGAAACTGAGACCCGGAATGACTCAATGGAAGCAATGATTTCCCTCAGAGCGGTGTTCCCGTCACGGAAACAGTGCCCTCCAAATGTTGATTTCTTCTTTCTCCCCTCCTCTCTTCACTTCTGACCCTGAATAAAAGTTAATTACCTCACCAACCTCCACAACTATTCACTTACCAAACAAATGAAAAATAAACTGGAAATTTCACGACTGAATCTAAATCAAAGAAGTTCTAACATGCAGATAGCATTTGTTATGAAAAATAACATGGTAAAATCGGTATATTTTTAGAAAGATCTACTTCAGGTTTTTCAAGTGTTCTCTTTTCTGAACATCCAAAAAGTTCAACTAGCCAAGGTGCATCATTCTACTGTAAATACCTGAAACAACATTAATCAGCCACTTTTTTTTTCAAAGAACGGATCTTAGCCCAAAGCTGGATGACTTGATTAGTGCTATAGCAGAATATATTATACTGATTACTAGATTATTCAAATCTCATTTTTAAAAGGTTGGGCAACATTTTCCCAACATAATGCATACCAACAAACAGAGGTAAAAAAAAAAATTCAATTTAATGCTAATAATCAAATGTCACCTATGCTCTGGTGCCATGATAAGATATTCCTCTACCATTTTTTCCTGGTATCTTTTTAAAAGTCCATGTTAATTAAATAAAGGAAAGGAAGAAGAGAGGAGGGAAGAACTAATGAAATCATTTTATATAAAAATGAGTAGAATGTAAGTTCCTTGAAAGCCAATACTGTTTCACTTTTGTCTTTGTATCCCAATCTGTAGCAGAGTGTCTTCTTCATAGTGGGAACTTAATATTAACACTTGTTGAATTGAATTACATATTAAATGACATTTTGATGTCACTGTTTCTATGGAATAGTGTTATGTTTTTAGCTTGCTGGCATATAATTCCACTTTACCAATTCAGGATAGAGAGAGTGGAATAAACATAATGATTCAGACACATACTATAAGACTAATCAATGTTAAGAATTTTTATATTGGTGATACTTCTATCGATTAAAATTTTTAAAGATCAAAAGGAAGCCCTATTAACAATCAAAAAAAATAATAGGGACGTATAACATTCAATATGCTGACAATCTGGTGGATCAGTGATCTCCATATTGTATGTATTTATTCCCTTTGGCATTGCAGCTGAAAAGTTATCCAAGACCTCTCATCAGGTTCAAGTAAGCCATTAATGAAACACTAAAACTGTCCAAGAAACATTCAGTACATTGTGCTCCTATTTTATCATCTAATCAAAATGTTATATTCTTTCTATTGGCATCCACTTACTTTTATGTAATTTCCATAAGGGCACCATCTGTATTTATATAAGAATTATCTAAGTAGTCATCTTGCAATCCTCAAACATAGGTGATATTTAACTTTTCTTAGGGATCAATTTTAAAATCAGGTTAAAGAACTCCTAAATCATGGAATCCTGCCCTGACACTTAAAAGCCTTACTCTTGGATCTCTTGGCACTAAAGGTACTTAAAAGAGCTTTCTCCTACACTAACTATATGGAGATTTTTATTCATTATAGTATGTACAATTGTGAGCATGTGAAGTTTTCTCTGCATTTTAGTATGGAACAGAGAATAAAACCTTAGATTTTTATTGGTGGTTTATGTTTATATTTGCTACTTATGTTGGTTTCATTTGCTGAAGTTTTTTTTTTCCTTTTTAAATTCTTCATTATAAAAGCTATATGGGGAAACTGAGGAACAGATTTATTGGAAAATGTGGAATGTACTTTTAAAAAGGAAACAAAAAGTATTTCTAAAAATGAAAATGCCATACAAGAGACAGAAATTGTTTCTCTTATATTTGGTATATAATAAAATCATACTCCTACTAGATCAGTGAGGTGCTATGGAAAGAGTACTAGATTTTGGGTTAACAAAATTTGGGTTTGCAACTTGTCTCAAACACTCATTAGTTATGTAAATCTGGACAAGTAGCTTAATTTCTCTCATCCTCAGTTCCCAAATTTATAAAATGTGAAGGAGGAGTAGGAGATGAAGAAGAAAAGAAGAAACAAGGAAAAAAGGAAGAGAAGGAAGACAAGAAAAAAGAAGGAGAAGGAGGTGGAGGAGAAGAAGGAGGAAGGAGGAGGAGGAGAAGGAGGGGAAGGAAGAGAAAAGAAGAAGAAAGAAGAAAGAAAGAAAGAAAGAAAGAAAGAAGAAAGAAAGAAAGAAAGAAGAAAGAAAGAAAGAAGAAAGAAAGAAAGAAAGAAAGAAAGAAGAAGAAAGAAAGAAGAAAGAAAGAAAGAAAGAAAGAAAGAAAGAAAGAAAGAAGAAAGAAAGAAAGAAAGAAAGAAGAAAGAAAGAAAGAAAGAAAGAAAGAGAAAGAAAGAAAGAAAGAAAAGAAAGAAGAAGAAAGAAAGATAAGAAAGAAGAAAGAAAGAAAGAGAAGGAAAGAAAGAAAGAAGAAAGAAAGAAGAAAGAAAGAAAGAAAGAAAGAGAAGAAAGAAGAAGAAAGAAAGCAAGAAAGAAGAAGAAGAAGAAGAAGAAAGAAAAGAAGATCAGAAAGAAAGAAGAGTAAGAAGAAGAAGAAAGAAGAAGAGAAAGAGAAGAGAGAGAGAGAGAAGGAGAGAAGAGAGAGAGAGAAGAAAGAGAGAAAGAGAAAAGAAAGAAGAGAAAAGAAAAGAAAAAGAAAAGAAAAGAAAAGAAAAGAAAAGAAAAGAAAAGAAAAGAGAAAAGAAAGAAGAAAGAAAAGAAAAGAAAAGAAAGAAGAAAAGAAAGAAGAGAAAGAAAAGAAAAGAAAAGAAAAGAAAAGAAAAGCATCTATTCCCCATAGGGTCATTGTGATTTTCAAATGAGATAACATGTATAAAGCACTCAGCAAACCTTAAAGCATTATGCAAATGCTAGTTATTATTGTTATTATTAATAATTGGTTGTAATATGTAATTCAGTTTTAGGCATCAAACTTTTTAAGGCAAAATAATGTTTTTAAAAGAACAACAAATTGAGTAAAGAATGAAAATAATTTCTGTACAGAAGAGATAATGGAAACATGGCCCTTTGGCCAGAGCAGTAAGGGCCAAAGGGAAACTTTATTACCACTTTTAAGTATTTATGAGATTTCTTTAAAAATTATAATAATTGATCAATCTCTCTATGTGTGTGTGGAGGACTGAACAAGAGGAAATTGCCTTAAATAGACAGGATATATTTTAGTTAGACGTAAGGAAAAACCTTTGGCCCATCAGAGTAATAAAGCATTGGCACAGGCTGTCAGGAAACTGTTGGAGTCTTACTGAAGATCTTCCAAGTGAGAACAGGCAACATCTGTCCTGAAAGGTTCAGATATTCACCTGCCCCTGAAGTGGCACCTGGTGAACTTTGGGATTACTTCCCATCTCTGTGATTCTACCAAACCAGCTTCCAAGGTCCCAAAACTAATAGACTGGCTGAACAAGCCCTCCAGAGTGACAGCCCTGCATCAGGGAGGTACCCTGTATGGACACTTCTCTGCCCACAAGGGGGAAAATGCAGAGAAATTCTTTCGTGAGCCTAAATATAGAGGTTGGAGAAAGGAATTCAATTTATTCTTTATCTATACATTCTGACATTCTAAAGCACTTAGATTATCTTAAGATTTTTCAACTTGTGATTATGAATGTATGTGTGTATATATGAATATATATATATATTTCTACATATTTTATTCTATGTTTGTAAAATTGTTATTCAGGGAAGTCTTTTAAAGAAGTCCATGACATAAAATGGTCGTGTCCCTGTTTTTCCTCTTGTTTTTTAAATAATTATAAATCATAAAGAGATAAAATAATGAGTGCCTAAGATACAATATAATCATTTTGTATGATCATTTGTATGATTAATACAGTTCAATTTAATTGCAATGTCATTTTTGACACAATTAGATATAACAAAATACTAATAAAAATTGCTGCCTTATATTTCAAATTAGTAATTATGGTAGTAAACATTAACAAAATGTCAGATATAAGATAGTGATTTGTTCAAAGAGATGCATTAGAAATCATTTTACTGTGTGATAATTTTAATTGCAGCTTAACAGAAAGAGAGGGTAAAGTGGTCTAGGAATCCAAGGTGCTTTCTGGGAACCAGTCATCCTTCTGACTTAGTCCTAACTCTGATGGTGCGAGGTGTGAGGTGAGGAAAGCCACTATCTTTACTTCACTCTGCTTTTCTTTTTTTTCTTTTCTTCTTTCTCTCTCTTCTCTTCTCTTTCTTTCTTTCTCTCTCTCTTCTTTCTTTCTTTCTTTCTCTCTCTCTTCTTTCTTTCTCTCTTCTCTTTCTTTCTCTCTCTCTTCCTCTTCTCTTTCTTCTCTCTCTCTCTTTCTCTCTCTCTTTCTTTCTCTCTCTCTCTTTCTTTCTCTCTTTCTTTCCTCTCTTTCTTTCTCTCTCTCTCTCTTTCTTTCTCTCTCTCCTCTTTTCTTTCTCTCTCTCTCTTTCTTTCTCTCTCTCTCTTTCTTTCTCTCTCTCTCTTTCTCTTTCTTTCTTTCTTTCTTTCTTTCTTTCTTTCTTTCTTTCTTTCTTTCTTTCTTTCTTTCTTTCTTTCTTTCTTTCTTTCTTTCTTTCTTCTTCTCTTCCTCTTCCCCCTCCTTCTGTCAAGACTGCACTTTTTCTCTTATATTTTTCTTTTTGTAGTTCTTTCTTCTTACTCTTTTTCTAATCAAAATTAAATTGCTTCTTTATATTTTTTTACTTTCCCCAGTGAATTTCAAGACTGCTCCTCCTTTTCTCAACCCACTTGTCTCTTAGATGATTCCAGTCATATTCCCTCAATTGCCCATTGTGGCCCAGTGACCACGGCTAAAACCTTAATATCCCCACACTATGAACTGCAAGCTACACTGAGTTGCCCTGAAAAGATATTCTGGAATCGAGTCATTTTACAACACAGACAAATGATTCTTGCATCTGAAATTTTTTTCACCACTTCTACCACCCCTATCTTGCCAAATTCACATTTGAACTTTCATTTTTCAAGAAAGTAGCAAGTTAGCAACTTGTTTATTAGGAATGCTTTTTTTTTCCTTTTTCCTCCCTCTATCCTCTACCCTTTAAGTTGTCTGAGCCTTTGATTTCTCCCCTATTTTTACTTGAAAATCATAAGGCATGGGTTCAAATTTTTGTTCTGACACAGATGAGCCACTCCTGGATCCATCTGAGCTTCAGTAGCAAGATGAAAAGAAGGGTGAAGGGATGATCTCTGAGGTCCACATCCAATGACCCTAAGCTTTCAGTTGCAGAGTCTGCTTGCACGTGAGCCTCTTGGAATGATGATAAGCACCTGGAGTTTTGTATGTATGTGTTTCCAAAATGCTTCAGGTAAAATACTCAGGCAAACAGACCGGATGGCTAATTAGAAAACTCTCTGAAACCATGAACCCCATTAGCATCAGTGCAATAAGCAAGGACTGCTCATTAATACCATTGTCCTTCAGTGAAGGGAAGCTGCTTCTGAGTGTAATACATCTAAGGCACGAGACTGATCATGCAGGCTCAGGTACAGTGTTCACTATTAACTTTAAAAGTATGCCAAATCAATTAAAAACCATTTTAAAGGAAAGGAATAAAATTTAGTTCTACCCAAGTGCAAGCCCGGGCTCTAATTTATCTTCGAGCCACTTTGAAGGGATTTTACTTGGTGTTTAATCTAACATTCATTGGAAAGAGTAATTCTCATGAAAATTACTATAGCATCTCCTGCATCATTTAATGCAAATGTTCCCATTCTTGGGGAATGAAGAGAAACTCTCCCAATAAAAACTTCCATCAAGGTGGAAAGTGCTGGCCAGGGCTCTGCTGTAAAGAACAAAAGGCTACGGCTGGAAGAGAAGCTGGGCTCCGTTTAAAAACCCTGCCCGCATCCCTCTGACAAATGGTATTCCCAAATATAGGTTATTCACAACATGTTTGTTATAAGGCAAAGGAATATGAATTCTCGGCAGTGTCCTTCCTTTACAAACATGTCAAGACTTGTGGAAACCCTTAATGAAATGCAGTACTTAAAGAGAGGCTTGGAGAATCAGCAAAAAGGGTGGCGGGGAAGAGAGGGATTGTGGGAGGACAGCAGTAGAGCTGGGGTCACGGGCTTTAGCTTGGCCATTCAGGAGCCCAGATGTACAATCTTAGGAGGCAGAGAGTTCACCCCACTCACGTTACAAAGGAAGAAACTGAGGAAAGCCACTTCCTCTCTTTGGACTTCAAATTTCTTCATGTATAAACAGAGAGATTGCAATATGATGAGCTTTAAATTTTGTTCTCGTTCTAAATCTATGACCTGAGAAGGAAATGATCCTATAGGCTAGGGAATGTTTATTCGGATGCTACATTCACTATCCTTCTGAGCCCATAATCTGATCAGACCTTAAAAATAAAAGGCCTTTCCCCCCTCTGTTTGGACATCTAAAAAAATTCCCAGGAGGCACAAACCTTCTGATATCCAGATGAAAGTCTGGGAAAACTTGGAATACAGTTTATCCCAGTGGGATATTTTTAGCAATGCTACTCAAGTGAGTTGACTTTGCTTTATATTTAGCAGTTATTTCTACTACAGATTAGAGTAGAGCTCTTCCTATTCCTTAAGGTAATTCTTTATTTTTCCATTTCTTACTTTTGTAAAAGACCATTGGGTTTATATCACCTTACAGGCCAAATGTCACATCACTAGAGTATTTACCGTCACTTGGCAGATGTAGTTTGGGGGTTTTCAAGATGGCAATACCCCTCCCCAAAAAGCAGCACCATAAAGTATCAATTATAATAATTAAAGTTGATCTCAAGAAAAAGAAGAAAATGTACCTGACCTCTCCCCTTTCTATGCAGAGGTGAGGTACTATGAATGAACTATCAAGACTAAGTTGTTCATTGGATTTTGCTGCATTATTCTCTCTCTCTCTCTCTCTCTCTCTCTCTCTCTCTCTCTCTCTCTCTCTCTCTTCTCTCTCTCTCTCTCTCTCTCTCTCTCTCTCTCTCTCTCTCTCTCTCTTCCCTCTGTCTCTCTGTCTCTCTCTCTCTCTCTCTCTCTCTCCTCTCTGTATCTTTCTCTCTGACATACACACTCTCTCTTTCTTTTTATCTTTAATTACAACAATGTTTTTTGGGGGAGGGGAAAAAAAGGAGAGAAAAAAGGAGATTTTGGAGATAAATACAATGTACAAACCAAAAATATCGATGAGATTTTTTTTCTCTAAAGAGATGATATAAATACACACATCAAAAAAATACATGTAATATAACATTTAGAATGGTGAAAAAATCCAATAAAAGTAAAAATTTTAACTTCACAGTTGGTGGTTTTTATGAATTGATAATCTCATCATTTATCTAGCTAATCAAAATTGTTAAACATGTACATTTCTCCCCTTTCTATCCTGTAACTGTTAATCAGAAAAGCCCCATTCTGTTTTGCCAATCACTTAGGCAGAAACTTGGGTTCTTAGGTGAGGCCTATTCCTGTGCCTTCCTAAAATAAAACAAATGACAAAATGAGCCAAAATTTATCCAAAGCCTGCACTGTTCACACTCACCGACCTGTCAAAAGAGGCGTACACAATTCTCCTGACAAAAGATGTGCTCTCCATCACCTGAATCTTTACTGTTTATCTATAAAGTATTGCTTTAATTTGAGAAAAGATGTTTATTGTCATGTAAGGGCAACACCAATACCAACAAATCAGTAATAGGAAATCATTATCAATCTTTAGTCCATACAATGAAGGAAGAAGAAATGATTATTTAAATATCTTTACACCCAGCAAAACTCTACTGACATCAGCATATTACAAAAACCAATTTTCTTACATCAACTCATATCTACTTCTAATTCTGTAGCATAGCTCTGGGGAGTTGCTACAAGGTCTGTGTAAACTGAAAATCTAAATAACATTATGACGCCTATTACAGAACTAATTTATAATCTAATACCCCAGTTGAATTTAATATCCTATTTATTTATTCAAGCAAAATATCTGGAAAAGATATGTCACATCATAATGCAGTTGTTATGAAAATGAAAAAATAAAGCTGAATTTTAAGGGATGCCTGATAATTGCTAGGGGCAGGTACAAGCAGGAAAAATGGTAGTATTGCTCACATGAAAGAAAGACCTTTTAATAAGTGGAATTGTTGCTTTATAACACAATTATAGTCAACTTCTGTACTTTATGTCAAATTTACAACTTTAAAATGTGATTCCTATTAATGTTATCAGCTCGGAGCTACTGCAGCATAAACTGTTGACCAAACAGATGCTTCTTCGTCAACTGTCTTTAACGGTTCCATTCAGATGCTGGCGTGAATAATGGCACTTTATGATGGTACGTACAAGCGCACACTAGCAAGAGAGAGCAGGTACTTGTATGTACACACACGCGCACACACACACACACACACACACACACACACACATACACACATACACACCTCACTTGAGGTGACTCAGATTGTCGGTTCAAGGAACTCCGTGTGTGAAAATTCCTTTTACCAATGGATAACAGCCAATCTAGGTCAAATCCTTTAAAAATTGCCTTTGTGGATGAGAAATTAAGGACTTGTCCACAATCACGTAGCCTGTATATGTCCAAGGAAAATCCTAAATGCAGATCTATCTGGCACCGCGACCAGGCTTCTGCTACCAGGCCACTCTGCCTCATTCATTATTTATTTCCTCCACCACCATAGTCTAGACCTGCAAAGTCATACTTGTAAGGAACTATGAAAAGAAATACAGACCTATTTCTATGAATACAAAAATTTCCACTAATTTCTGTTTCTTAAGGGAGTTATGAAAAGGAAACAAAGGATTGTATTCCTAAGACATTTCAGGACACAAAGCTACAGGAAGCATAAATATGAAAACACTTAGGGGATAATTAAATGCTAGCACCAGACAATCTCAGCCATCCAGGTTGGCAGGGGGAACATTTTATGAAAATTTAGCAGACCTCAGTGGTATATTTATTCAAGTATCAAATGCCCAGGAAAAGGACAGACTCCTTCCAGCCAGCTTATAACATTCTTCTCTCCCCCCAGACACCAAATGAAGTCCTCAGGAAATTTTGTTTGCAGATTTGCATCTTGGGACCAAAACCAAAATTTTCATCTGAATTAAAAACCACTAAACAAAGAGAGTCACTCATCCATCTATTTAAAGGTAGAGAAAAGAGAGACAAAAAGATTCTTTGAGTTTATATGTACATATGTGTACATGCACAGGTGTACTCACATAGGATTGGAAAAGTCAACAGTCACCTAGATGGCTATTTCCAGCTTTAATGGGAGAAAGCTGGATGAGAAAAGAACTAGGTGGATGAGAAAAGAACTAGAAGAAGGAGTCTGTTGAGGGTGTGAAAAGGAGAAGGATAATAAAGAGAAGGGATTGTGAAGAAAGAAACGTGGAAGATTATGGAACACACAAAGACATAAATTTGGGCTTGACATGAGGGAACTTCCTAAAAATTAGACTTGGGACTAAAAGTACAATGAGCTGCTTTAGGATATGGTGGGTTTCTGCTTTGCAGGAATAGTCTAGATGGTTACTTGACAAATACAAGGTAGAAAGAAAGCTGTTCCATTGGGAGCTGGATTAGGTGGTCTTTGAGTTCCCTTCCACATGAGATTCTGTGATTTTCTTCTCTACAAGACAGAGAAAATGATACTTGGGCTACCCAACATACTGGCTTATCATGGGGCTCAAATAATATGAAGGAAGTGAAAGCACCCAAGAAAATATGGAACTATTCAAATAGACTATATTTCTGTGCCCATTATATTCCCAAAGCACCCAGTATTAATGAATTGAACTTTTATCCCCATGGAAAAGGGCTTGCTGCTTCAATATCCTTTCTCTACCTCACTCTTAATTGTCAAGAAAAACAGGTCCATATTGAGGCCATTGAAATAAGCTGTCACACAACTGGATGGCAAGCCTCCTGCCTCAGAACTGCTAGAGACAGTAAGTTGTCAGCCATAGGGAGATTCCAAGATTGCTGTGGAAGTTAACAAGAGTGGAAATAGTAAGAGCTCTGCAGTTTAAGGGAATTCCGGACTAATTTGGCTTAAGACCTCCCCGTATATGGCCCCAACACCCAAGGGCCGGCCAACTGATTTGTCTTGCCTGTTACACCCCTGGTACCCAACCCATTCATTAGACCTTCCTGGACCTTAATAGAATCATAGATTTAGTTAAAGGTGACCTAGTATCATATAAGATTGAACATTGCTATGGTGAGGAAATGATGAGTTGGTGAACTTAGAAAAATATGGAGTCTTGAACTTAGGAAGATGTTATCCACTTTCTGAGAAACAGAGAACAAAAAAAAACCAGTGTAATCTTGCATAGATGCCTATAAATGATGTGTGTATTCATGTTTGCATGTGATTATATATATATATATATATATATATACATATGTATGTATTTACATATAGTGTATATATGTTTTGTGTAAATACATATGTACATATTTATATATACATGTATATATGCTTGTGTGTATGTATGTATAAAAACATGCTTAATTGTAACCTTCCTCAAGGGACAGAGGGGAGGTGGAAAAAAGAATAAGGTAAAAAGTGCACAGCAGAAACAAAAGAAAACTTACAAATTGGCAAAGTTAGCTCCAAACACAATGTATAGTATTTCTCATACAGGCTTTCTTGAAATAGAAATTCATTGTGTTATATTTTGAAACTTCTCATGTTCTGCTGTACACATGGCAATGCTTTTTCTTCCTATTTTTTATTTAAGTTTAAAATAAATAAATAGAAAGGATAATGAAAATACAATAATTTTAAAATTATAAGATTCACCTAGTCAAATCAGCAAGTATTTATTAAACATAAATGAAATATAAAATAGAAATATGTAAATATAATAGAATATAATAAATAAATATAATATAAATACATTTATATCTATAAATACAGATACTGTACTAATTGCTTAACCCCTCATTTTGCAGATAAGAACAACTGAGGTCTTTACAGAAAAAAAAAATTGATTTACTCAAGCTCATAGACATAGGAAGGAAACTAGTTGAGGCTAAATCTAGTATCCTATTCACTCTGCTTCTTTCTGAATTGTCTTCTAGCTATCACTACTGTGTCAGACTCACACAACTTCTCCATCTGTGACCTAGATATATACTCTAGCATATTTGATTCTAAAATGTGTATTCCCAGCTATCAACCTTTACTTATGTGACCACTGATCTCCCCTCCACTCAATTCCATTAGTCCTCCTCCCGAACCCTCATAGAAAGACTCTGACCATCCACAAGGAGACCACACTGTCCCAGTTCCAGAGAGGTCCTGGGAGAAATAGTATAGACACAAAGGCAAACTGACTTTGCTGAGAATAACGCTGGCAAAACTGTGCTCACATCAGCTGTCCAGATAAATTTGCTGCTGGTTGGTTTATTTTTGCTTCCATATCTTTCTTTAGCAATTCAGGAAAATTGGTCTTCCAGTTCCCCATGATAAAAACCACAGGCTAATCTCTTCTAAAGTGCTCAGACGATAAAATGGTCATTAGTGTAAGTAAGGCGGTAGCCTCTTGTTTATCCATAATAATCAAAGAAAAACTTGGTTTACATGAGTGAAAAGCATTGAATGGAACTGTCAAAATGCAGTGCAAACAGAGTAAAATAGGACTAGATAGATCTCCTTGGAGGAAAAGATGTGCTTAGATCAACTGTGGGTCTCTGCTTCTGGGGCAGTTGAAAGGCATCATATGGACAATGGTTTGGAGAAGCAGAAAAATCTCCCTCAGCACTGTGAGTTTTTGACTCTTATAGACCAAAAACAAAAACAAAATTATATATATGCAAAAAGCTTAGGAAGGCAGAACCACCCAGAATCCTCTGGGCTGATTCATACACTGGGTTCACTCACATTAGTCTCCCTCCACTGCTCCCTTTTTACTGATAGTGACAAAGTAGTTCAGACACACCTGCCCTGAGGCACTGAGTGTCCCCCCATGTCCTGTTCCAAGAGCTACTGACTGCTCCAGTGGGAGGAAAGGTGTTCATTTTCTCTCTCTCTCTCTCTCTCTCTCTCTCTCTCTCTCTCTCTCTCTCTCTCTCTCTCTCTCTCTCTCTCTCTCTCTCTCCTGCTCTTCCCTTTCCCTACCTCCCCTCTGACACAATATTAATAATATGCTAGTGAATTCAAGGTAGGCTGCTGATAGAGGCTAGGTGTCCCATACTTTTAAGGTATATATCTGGGGCAGAGATAAGCAAGAATTCATTGTGCTTGAAAACAGCAGGAAATCTAATTGGCCTTTCTCAGGGAGGACTATTATTATAGAATCCCAGCCAAATTCAACTGGAAGAAGGTCATCTAGTCCATACCCCCTGCCTTAAGGCAGGGCTGCCTTTCCCTAGCTCCAAACAGGTACGCATCTCTCATCTCCACTGCTGCTTCCCATTCTGCTGAATTGATGTGCAGGCCTCCCTCCTTACAAAGCACCGCTAACATCGTTTCAGAAATTAATTTGACACGTATTACGTTAAATTTATACTTATGGAATTCTGCAACCCGCTCTCTCTCCTCCCTTTCGACTTGCTGAACCCACAGCTGCTTCCAGAGCTTTGTAAATAAACCGTTAAGGAAAGGAGCCCAGAACCCAGAAGAAGATGAGGAAAGACAGAAAAAGTAGCGTTTGCCTGGAAAGCCGAGCCTCATGCTGGATAAAGCTGTACCTCCCTGCTTAGGTGCTGCCCCTGTTCTGCAGAACCTTCACTGCTTTCCTTTTACCGCCCCCCCCACCCCGAAAATTGCAGAAGATAAAAATTCTCCACTTGCAGTGTCCCAGATAATGGAAAATGCAGGTAACGCCACCTATAATTTATCACATTATGTATTTCCTTTGGGAAATTTTATCATCTTTGACCGTATTTATTTTTTTCATAGAAGTATACTTCTAATTATAAAGAAGCGAATGAGAAAAGAGCATTCGATATAAAAGAAGCATTGCTAGGGTTTAAGCTAGTACTTTAAGGTTGGTAAGGCACTTTGCAGATATGATCTCATTCGAAAGATGCAACTTTCCAGTGAAATAGGTGCGATTATCCTGCTCACTTTACAGATGAGTACATTGAGCAAGTAGAAGGTGTGACTCACCCGTGACCACACAACTAGCAAGTGACTGAGGTTGGATTTGAACTCAGATCTCCTTGACTCCAGCCCAGCATTCTATCCACTACCACTCATAAACCACCTTGACCTGGCGACCAATTTCCACTGAATGCATCTGTCCTAGGCAGAGCATATGGACTTGGAGTATTATCTTGGCTCAGACACTCACTAGCTGTGCGATAATGAATGCATCATTTGGTGGCTATAAGCCTCAGTTTTCCCATTTTAGACTAAAAACTTTCCCACTTCCTTATATCATAAGATTGTCATGAAGAGCTCTGTCAACTATAAAGCCCTTTTCTACAACAATCTTGTAATGTGGGGAGTGGAAATGTAACACTGTGGAGGAGAAAAAACCACAGACAGCCTGCATCTTTGGTATCCACAAAGCATAAAAAAATATAAGCAAAGACCCAGAATGCACCGGGTGCATCCCATGAGATGAGGACATAGGAAAGAGACACCATTCTGGTCAGTGTGGATGAACTGCACTTATGCTGCTGATGGGAATCCTCATCTCACTGAGATTCCAGGTCTGCAAGATTATCGCCATTATTGGATGGGGTGTGTTCTTATTTCTGATGCTTTGTCTCATTCCTAGAGTTATTGACCAAAATATAGTACATCCTCTGTGGGACAGATGAGGAGTCTGAGGATAGCTCGTGGAGCCTCATCAAATGTCAATACATTGAATAATTAGGGGCTTTTTGGTCCAGATCCATAATTTTCCTGATATGAAGAAAAACTTCAGCTGAAAAATTTAAATCAGCATTTGTTTTGTGACTTAAAAGACTTACCTGGAAGTGCTAAGAGGTTAAAGTGTTTTGTTCAAGATCACAAAGCCAACTTGACCCTAAGTCTCCTTAAGGCCAGTAATATCCGGGTGGTAAAATCAATAGGACACCAGGCCAGGAATCAGGAATCAGGAAAAACTGAGTTCAAATCTGGTCTCAGACATTTACTAACTGTGTGGCCCTAGGAAAATCACTTAACCTTCTTTGCCTCAGTTTACTTATCTGTAAAAATGAGCTGGAGTAGTCTAGCTACTCCAATATCTTTATGAAGAAGACCCCAGATGGGGTTATAAAGAGTTTAGAGCAGACTGAAATGATTTCAACAGCTTCCTATGTCCAAGGATGTTTTTTTATCCTCTATGCCATATTTAATAACTGGACTATTACATATTTTGGATTTTACAGCCCAATCCTATGGGCACATTGATCCAAATGTAAAATAAAAAGCAGGACACAGGAATATATGGGTGACATCTGGGATGTTCTGCCTTCATGTAGGTCACTCGGTGCTACTATCCTAAATTTGCCATCCCTACAGCTCCCGTACTTGTCTCTGGCCCATATTTCCACTCAGTTGGTTCCTCTGTGGCACTTTGGAAATGACTCATTAGATATTTCTCCATGGAAGAAGCCCGTTTGCCAATAACACAAATATCTTTCTTCTTTGCTTCACTTTTTGCTTTGTGGCATCTTGCTTTCTTCCACAGACCACATTATTCTGATTTTGGGGGGCTTTTGATGATGACTGAAAAATGTGTCAATCAATTCTCAGGTTTTATGGGCCCCCTGATTTCATCAGCAGCCAAGCCCTTATCTATTTGTAGGGGAAATCTATTTAAAAAATTTTTCTGTATAAGTACTTAGACATTTCTGAGACAATTATCGGAAAAACCCGAGGCCAAATAATACAGCAATCCAACCAAGTTGACATACCTTGACTCTATTAAGGAAACCTTCATTCCTCCCTTTCTTCCAGTCAGTGAGTGTGAGATCTTCTGCCCCAGGAAACCTGTAATTTTTCCTAGCAGTCATCCTAATGGTTCATTCCTAAAAGATTAATCCTGTTTTGGAGTATTTTTCTTCCATATATACCTGTCATGAATTTTTTTAATTTTAAAAATGACTTAAAATCTTATTACACTTGAAGAAAGAAACTGAGGCTAAGCAAGAAAGGAAAGGAATCATTTCACTGACCTTCAGAGAGCTCGGTCCGGAGGTGATTGATGAGCTAGCTATGGCTTTAAGCATAAGATCAACTACAGTCATACTAATGTTAGTTTCCATATTCCCTAAAAGCAACCACTGGAATGGGCCTTGAGTTTTCCCTTTCAGATATTTTAAGATCTTAGACAGACTCAGATATTCAACTGGCTCCCTAATCCTAGAGGTGGGGGCATTCCCTGCAGCCAGGCAGATCCATTAGATCAGAAGTGTGTGTGTGTGTGTGTGTCTGTGTGTGTGTGTGTGTGTGTGTGTGTGTGTGTGTCTGTGTGTCTGTGTCTGTGTGTGTGTGTGTGTCTGTGTGTGTATATGTATATGTCTATATATATACACATATATATATACATACACACATATATACACATATACACATATATACATATATACACATATTTACATATATACACATATATATGCACATATATATGCATATATACATGTATACATACACACATATATACATATATATACACATATATACATATGTATATGTAACCATAAAGCAAAACAGTTCTATTCAAATACAATTATTAAAAACATTTTTCTACCCCATGAAATCTGTCCATGTCCATCATCCTGTAATGGAATCCGTGGCTCCCAGTTTAAGCACATCCATCTTAGATGGTGCAATAGATTGAGTCCTGGACTTGAAATCAGGTTTTCATCTAGACATTGCTATGTGAATGGAGACAAACCATTTCCATCTGCGCCTCAGTTTCTGTCAAAATGCTTTTAGCAGTGCTAGCACAGACTATGTAAGAAGTTTATCCATATGACCTATGCTAATGGCCATAAGGGCTTGGAATCAGGAAACATACATGCTAGTCAGAGATCTGCCAGTTACTAAGAGGATGATTCTATCCATTCATTAAAGCTCTCCAGGCCCTGATTTTTTTCATGTAGGAAAAAAATAATAAGGATATTTACCCTACCTAACACTCTAAGTCAATTTGGGAATAAAAGGTTTATGTCTGTCTGTCCTCCACTTTTTTATATCATTGAGAGCTCCTCATTGTTGAGAAATGAATTCCTATTCCTTAGCTTTAGATTCAAGATTTACCATGATTAAGCAAGGCTTGTTGGGGGAGCAGAGTCGTAAAGGAAAAAGCAATTTGCTTTGATGTCAGCTGACTGTCCTCCTTATCTTCTTACATCCTTTTTTATTTTCCTGCATAGCCAAC